>NC_079428.1:12095794-12183294 GCF_026213295.1 Gadus chalcogrammus
ATAAGAGACAGAGAGAAAGAGACAAAGAGAAAGAGACAGAGAGACAGGAGAACACACACACAGATTGAGAGAGACACACACAGACAGACAGAATTCATGCGGATGTAAAAAAAAATGAAATAAAAGGAAAGCTGTGGCTAATCTCTTTCCCTCATAAAGCACGCGCTCTCTCTCTCTCTCTCTCTCTCTCTCTCTCTCTCTCTCTCTCTCTCTCTCTCTCTCTCTCTCTCTCTCTCTCTCTCTCTCTCTCTCTCTCTCTCTCTCTCTCTCTCTCTCTCTCTCTCTCTCTCTCTCTCTCTCTCTCTCTCTGTAACGCGATTACACGCATGCCATCTTCATTGACCCCTACAACAACACGCACTCTCCAACGCACAAACCCTAACAAACACCCACACACACACTAGACTTCCCGTCTCTTTTGTTTTAAGAGAGCAGAAGAAAGTAAGCAAACTCACTTCTATCCTTCCATTTGTACGACTACCTGATCTCTACCCCTTTTTCCCACTCACTCTCTCCCTCTTCCCTTTCAATCGTACACACACACACACACACACACACACACACACACCACCACACCACAAACCACACACACAACACACACACACACACACACACACACACACACACACACACAGAGCGTGACCCTGGTTGTGACTTTAAGACCCTTGATCATGTAGACTGCTTCAAACTCCATCCTCTACCTCACTCTCTCTCTAACCTCCTCTACCTCACTCTCTCTCTAACCTCCTCTACCTCACTCTCTCTCTAACCTCCTCTACCTCACTCTCTCTCTAACCTCCTCTACCTCACTCTCTCTCTAACCTCCTCTACCTCACTCTCTCTCTCTAACCTCCTCTACCTCACTCTCTCTCTAACCTCCTCTACCTCACTCTCTCTCTAACCTCCTCTACCTCACTCCTCTCAAACCTCCTCACCTCACTCTCTCACTCTAACCTCCTCTACCTCACGCTTCTCTCTCTAAACCTCCTCACTCTTCTTCTAACTCCTCTACCCACTTCTCTCTCTAACCTCCTCTACCTCACTCTCTCTCTAACCTCCTCCCTCACCTCTCTCTAACCTCCTCTACCTCATCTCTCTTTAACTTCCCTACCTCACTCTCTCTCTAACCTCCTCACCTCACTCTCTCTCTAACCTCTTACCTCACTCTCTCTCTAACCTCCTCTACCTCACTCTCTCTATCTAACCTTCCTCTACTCACTCTCTCTCTAACCTCCTCTACCTCACTCTCTCTAACCTCCTCTACCTCATCTCTCTAACCTCCTCTACCTCACTCTCTCTCTACACCCCCTCTACCCTCACTCTTCTCTAACTCCTCTACTCACTCTCTCTCTAACCTCCCTACCTCACTCTCTCTCTCTAACCTCCTCTACCTCACTCTCTCTCTAACTAGGGCTGGGACGACGCGTCGACGTAATCGATTACGTCGACGCGAAAAATGCGCGTCGATAAAAAAAAAATAAAAAAAATAATAATAATTAGATGGGCGGCACAGAGGTAGTAGCAACGCGAGTGGCTCCCAGACTTTCTAAGTGCAAGGCGCCAGGCACCCGTTCCTTTAAGTATGGGAATCTTCAATGTTAAAAGGAAACGATTCCTGATATGTCGTCTTTGCCAAAATGACTTTCCATTCTAGCACCACGGCAATTCACCAGCACCTGAAGAGGCGCACTGGTAGCAGCTGAGGATGATCCGAAGCACCGTAGACTTGCTACTTTGAACTTTTATTTCGGAATTAAAGGCAATAAACATGTATTGAACTGTTAAGGAATTATATTTTATGTTAAAGTCAACATGTTATAAATTGCCTATTAGTCAATTAAATTAATGGGGAGATAATCGATAAAATCGAATCATAATCGAAATTCGAAATCGGACTGAAAAAGAATCGTAGATAATCGATGCATCGAAAAAATAATCGCTAGATGAATCGTTTAAAAAGATAATCGTTTATCACAGCACCTAATCTCTAACCTCCTCTACCTCAATCTCTCCTCTCTAACCCCTCCTCTACCTCCACTCGCTCTATAACCTCATCTACCTAACTCTCTCTCTAACCTCCTCTACCTCACTCTCTCTCTAACATCCTCTACCTCACTTCTCTCTCTAACCTCCTCTACCACTCTCTCTCTAACCTCCCTCTACCTACCTCTCTAAACTCCTCTACCTTCACTCTTCTCTCCTAACCTCCTCTACCTCACTCTCTCTCTAACCTCCTCTACCTCACTCTCTCTCTAACCTCCTCTACCTCACTCTCTCTTCCACTCCCTGTTTCTTGAACCTTCTCTTTCCTCCCCCCTCTCCTTCAGGTCTCCTCCCTGTTTCTTCAATCCCCTCTCTCCCTCCCCCATCCAGCTCTCTCCATCCTTGCTCTCCACAAGTGTACAAAGATGACACACACAGGGGATGATAAATTAATGGAGGGGGGGGGGGGAGAGAGAGAGAGAGAGAGAGAGAGAGAGAGAGAGAGAGAGAGAGAGAGAGAGAGAGAGAGAGAGAGAGAGAGAGAGAGAGAGAGAGAGAGAGAGAGAGAGAGAGAGAGAGAGAGAGAGAGAGAGAGAGAGAGACTCCTTTCACTAGTATGTTGTTGTTGGGTGAAACAATAAATTGCATGATAATCAAAATCTAGTTTTTCTACTTTCGCATTGTTATAAGTTGCAATTCATGCATTTAAAATGAATAAACAAGATAATCAAATACAAATTAATACTTCACATCTGATTTTGATTACATTTACAGTAAGTCAAATTACAAACTGTTACATCCGTGCAATAAGCACTTTTACTACTTGCATCATTGTGTTAATTATGTGTTATTTCATCCCAATCAAGCACTCGCATTGATTTAATACAGAAGGAATGGTGGTCCAACAGCACCCCCTGTGGTCATCCAGCTTTCTACACTAGTCACAGACGGGAGAAGTGGGCACTCACTCTCACACTGCAGCAGGTCCGTGTTGACCTGATGTAAGGCTCCTATAGAGATGCTCCTGACGTCCGGGTCCAGCAGCAGCTGGAGCAGAGAGTTGCTGATGTGCTTACACACAGACATGCAGGCCGTCTGGGCCACTTTACCCTGAGAGGGACACATTGAGGTAGAGTTAGAGAGAGAGCGGATCAGAGACCTTACCCTGATCTCTACCAGGGTACCACAGAGTAACAGTTAGAGAGAGAGAGAGACCTTAACCTGGGAGAGAGACATAGAGCTACAGTTAGAGAGAGAGACAGAGACAGAGAGAGAGACAGAGACAGAGAGAGACCCTACCCTGGGAGAGAGACAGAGTTACAGTTAGAGAGAGAGAGACCTTAACCTGGGAGAGAGACATAGAGCCACCTTAGAGAAAAATATATGGAAAAGAGGATGAAAATAGAAAATACACACACATACACAAACAGCTTAATGTTCTTCCATCATTTATAATTACATATTGATCTCATACACAAATATCCACTCAACGGAACAAACACACACCCTGAATTAATGCACATGATACAACAAACACACACAAACAAAACATGTAATGATCAGCCAGGGTAGAGGTTAGAAGACTCATTATCTGTGATTGGATGCCCTGCACACACAAACAGACACACACAGACACACACGCACGAACACACACTCCCTCAAAAAGTCAGACATACACACCTTTAAGTGTTTTAACAATAAACACAAGTCCTCTGCTCGGACGCTGTACATTTAATTACCTTCATTTATCACACACACACACACACACCTGTAAATGATTATAATCAGTGGTGTGTGTGTGTGTGTGCTTGTGTGTGTGTGTCGGTGTGTGTGTGTGTTGGTGTGTGTGTGTGTGTCAGTGTGTGTGTGTGTGTGTGAGATTCTTCAGGAAAAACTGTGGCAATGAATTTGCTGGGTACTCCTCCATTGACATCATCATCAGTGTAATACAAGTATAGTAAGAGAGTATAATCCATTATACAATCACTCACTGTGTATATACTATAACAAAAATACATACATAAGTCGAAAAAAATTAAATAACAAACACACACATCTATCCCACACAGTATGCACATGTGATCACATTTGTAAAGTAACACACACCTTCTAGTGTCTGGATATCCTCTGACATGATGCTGAACCTCAGACCACACAAACACACACACACACACACACACACACACACACACACACACACACACACACACACACACACACACACACACACACACACACACACACACACACACACACACACACACACACACACACAGCAGAGTTCAACGACCAGGCGGTGTGATTGACCGTGAAATGGGTTAATTCTATTTACATGTCCTGAACACACCCACACAAACATACACACACAGGACATAAACACACACACACACACACACACACACACACACACACACACAGGTGTGTGTGACAAGGGCAGCTTTGTCTTTGATTTCAACACACGACTGGAAACAATTAGCTAGGAGAGGAAACAGGAGAGACGAGAGGAGAGATGCGAGAGCAGAGAGAATAGAGAGGAGAGGAAAGAGGAGAGATACCAGTGGGCAAGGTGAATATATATTTAAATAAAGTCATTCTCATGTTAATGACATAAGACTGAATAATGCGTTCGTTGTGTGTGTGTGTGTGTGTGTGTGTGTGTGTGTGTGTGTGTGTGTGTGTGTGTGTGTGTGTGTGTGTGTGTGTGTGTGTGTGTGTGTGTGTGTGCATGTGTGTGCGCGTTTGGGCGTGTACGTGACCTGGAGACATTCCTGCCTGCTTATCCGTGTTAAGAAGCAATACCGGTAAGGACATGTAAGGAACAGCCTGACACAGAGAACTGGCTTGTGCAGAAATAAACAGAGAAACACACAACACACACACACTGCCTCAGAGACTTCTAGACTACTGAAACACACAAGTACAGACTATGTTAATACAGCAGTAGGTACAGGAGATGGACCCAAGACTACTATGCTCTGCTGCCATGATTCAAGTATACAATGAGAGTGGTTATTGGTTTAGTTGTGGCAGATAAAAAATGGGTTAAACCAACCAGACCATATATATGACTAGGGCTGGCAAATGTGTGTCCCTTTGCTTAAACCACTGGCAACCATAACAGCGTCCGGTTTCACATCAACCACATCACAAGGGAGCAAGGCACCCCAGAATGCGTTTTAGTTACACACTCTCAACCCTGTTGCAGATATGCAGTGTTGGGTTACCTGACAGGGACTGGCATTACCCAGCATGCAATAGGTGAGTGACTTAATGGCCACACGGAGACATCCGAGTACTTAGTGACGGACGTGCCTCACCCCTGTCACATGCTGAGGTCTGGTTCCCTACGGTTCAAAAGGTCAAGGGTTAACAGGGTCGATCCTGGGGGTTCAAAGGGGGCGGGGTGAGGGGGCCAACTCAGTTCACGGCACTCTGCTACCACGGCAACGCAGGCGTGTACTCACCGGCAGCGTGGCGTGTTCGACGGGCATCCCCTACGGTACGACATGCACAGCTATCAATTCAACAGTCAGCAAAGTAAGTGTTGAATCATTCTGTTGATCGTGGTCACGACAACAAGGAAACACACCAGGAAGTAGGAATCCTTCCGTTGACCGTAGTCATGACAACAAGGCAACACACACCAGGAAGTAGGAATCCTTCCATTGACCGTAGTCATGCAAACACACCAGGAAGTAGGGATGATTCTGTGGATTGCAGTCGTGACACACCAGGCCACACCAGGAAGGAGGGATCATTCGGTTGAACGTTGTCATGACGACACACCCAAACAACAGGAAGTCCAGACATCAATCTTTTCAATGTAGTCATGACAACACAACTAGTTGTTCGACATCATGCCAACACAACGAGTGTGTTGGTAGTCAACCCAGCCAGTTTTGGTTGGTCCTTGACCACTCTGGAATAATCTGCTATTGGTACCATAACTCTAGGGACTATAACTTTTGTATATTTTACTATCGGTAATATTAGGTTACTATTAGTTATAGTTAACTAGTATATCCTCCAATCTGAATTATAACTCTAGTATATTCTACTATTGGTACCATAACAAGTTTATTCTTTATTGGTACCATAACTATTATATTCTACTAGTCTTCTACTTATCTCGTTGCTGAAGGGTCAGCTGCTCTCTGGGGGCCAGCTAGTCAGGTGTTTACATCCTCTTGACCTACTTAAGGGGCCCTGCAGGGTGTGTGTGTGTCTATCTGTACGTGTGTGTGCATGCGTGTGTGTGGGGAGGCTAGAGAACACTTAGCTCCATCACTGTGTGTGTTGAGCCTTGTCGCCTCTAACCGACTTAGAGCTAATCTGCCAGGCTGATCCGCTACAAGCTCACCCAACCTGACTGCGAGAGTGAGTGTGTGTGTGTGTGTGTGTGTGTGTGTGTGTGTGTGTGTGTGTGTGTGTGTGTGTGTGTGTGTGTGTGTGTGTGTGTGTGTGTGTGTGTGTGTGTGTGTGTGTGTGTGTGTGTGTGTGTGTGTGTGTGTGTGTGTGTGTGTGTGTGTGTGTGTGGTCCTAAGCCAGTCATCTGATAGAGGTAGGGTTGCATGGTACGGTATTAAAGTATTTCTATTTTACCTAACAACAGAGACACTTCCCTGGGTGCATATATGTATAATAATCTTCTAGATCCAACATTGTACGCCTGTTATATATCAAAACAACATACATCCCTCCACATCCATATACTACATATTATGTACGTAAGTATGTACAAGATGTATGTATGTGTGTGTGTATGTATGTATGTATCTATTTATGTATCTAAACGGTGTATGATGTTTGATGAAGTTTTATGACAAAGTGATTCCATTTGTCTTACACGATTAAGAAATCCTCCTCATCACATATTTAGATCGGTACGTACGTAGATTATCGATTAGTGGAAGCGACATTGGACAAACCTGATGCATTGTGTTTTTTACAGCTATCCATACTGATATAGATATAGATTCAGGTCTTTATGAAGCACAACGAAAGGATTACTTTTCTGAGTTCTGTGTGTCGTCAGGCCGCCTTGAGCTGGGTCACAACAACCTTCCTAGGTTCCCGACCTGCAGTATAAGAAGCCCTGGTCTATTGTCCAACACTGAGGGGAATGTCCGCACAACGCAGACCTCATAGAACGCACACACACTGTTACAAACACATACGCTCACATGTACCTGCACTACAATGTACTTTAGTCAGAATATGCTTGAAATATTCTGGGGATATACTGGGGATATATTTCAGGGAGTGATTGAGCGCATTACTCTGATATTACTGGCAGGTTTATGAGGACAGTGAAGGTGTGTGTGTGTGTGTGTGTGTGTGTGTGTGTGTGTGTGTGTGTGTGTGTGTGTGTGTGTGTGTGTGTGTGTGTGTGTGTGTGTGTGTGTGTGTGTGTGTGTGTGTGTGTGTGTGTGTGTGTGTGCGCGTGCGCTAACCGGAAGGTTTGTGAGGACTTTGAAGGTGTGTGCGTGTGTGTGTGTGTTCTAACCGGCAGGTTTGTGAGGACCGTGAAGGTGTGTAGGTGTGCGTGTGCACGCGAGTGCGGGTGCGTGTGTGCGCTCTAACCGGCAGGTTTGTGAGGACCGTGAAGGTGCTCTGCAGGAAGGTGATGAGGTCAGTCAGGTAGTCGCTGGGCGTCATGGCTCCGCCCCCCTGCGCGGCGGTGGTCCAATCGTAATCTGCCAGCTGCAAGAACTGGTCTATCTTGGCGTTGAGGTTGGTGTAGATCTCCGCCTCCGCCGCATGCCGGGTGTCCTGGGGGAGGGGCCAGAGTGACATCACACCTTAGATTAGCACAGCAGCATGGCATGGAGACGGGGTGTTTACAGGAGTACAGTAGGGATGGGTCGGTCGCGACCGTTTCGTTCCCAACGAACGAATCCCGAAGGTGAACGACAAGGACAGACACCTGTGAGATTCCCTGTCAAATGAGGTAATCTGATGTAACGAACGAATCAAAACGAACGAATCAAACGAACGAATCGTTATAGTGAACTGAACTGAAAGAACTGATTCCCGGAAAGGAAGGCGGGTTTCACCTTGAAGGTGGAGGTGCCGTACAGCTGGGTGGAGTTGGCCGTGTCCGGGGGCACGTTGGTCAGGTTGGAGATGAACTCCTCCAGGAAGGTACAGGCCTGCTCCAGGTGGCTGGAGTTGATGATCACCTGGACCAGCTACAGACACACACACACACACACACACACACATTAAAATAACACACAAGCTTCACCTAGAGATGTATGCACTAGTCACTTACTATAGATGTTAAATACTTGTGTGTGGAAGTATTTAAAATAGATCATCTAAAGTTTCCCACTTAAAAAGGCACTCAACACAACAGACACTTTTCATCATTTGGCATCTTCATGGCAAGTTATCTAACTATAATTAGATTAGTCTCGGTCCGTCCGTCTGTCTGACTTCAATTTTCAGGTCATCCGATCGACTCCACACTTGGCGGGTGCGTTGCTGAGCTTCCAAGGAAGTGCATTGTCAAGTGTGTTTGGGGGGGGGGTCAGTTCCTGAGAAGGCTTCAAGCAGCCACAAGCGGCAGGGCAAGGATTTAGCCCGTTTTAAAAAGGGACAACACACGGTTTTAAATCATTTCAGGTTGTCTTTTTAGGAGCACCTTTTAAGTTGGACCCGCCATTTAAGTTGCACCCGCCGAAACACAGTGGTGACTGTGTGGCGGGTGTATTGCTGAGCTTCCAAGGAAGTGCATGGTCGAGTGTGTTTGGGGTGGGTCGTTCCTGGGACAGCAACGCACGGCAGGGCGAGGAACCAGCTGTAAGGTTCTTTTAGGAGCACCTTTTAAGTTGGACAAAACACAGTTGCGACTGTGTTTTGTCCAACTTAAAAGGTGCTCCTAAAAGAACAAACACACACACACACACACACACACAGACACACACACACCTCTGGCAGGCCAACATTCCTCTTCTTGATGGCGTTCTGAAGACAGTGGCTGAGTGTCCGCGTCAGCAACAGGTTGGTGGACTTGCGTATCATGTCATCTACCTCTGTAGAACTACACGCACACAAACAACATATAATTATATAGTGTACCACTGTAGAGCAACACACACACACACAACATATTATTACATTATGTACCTTTGCAGAGGTACACACAAACACACATCATAATATATCATATGATGTACCTCTGTAGAGCTACACACAAGCAAGCAAGGCAAGGCAACTTTATTTATATAGCACTTTTCATACACGAGGCAGACTCAAAGTGCTTCACATATAAACATATGACAAACATTGTCATACAATAAAATAATAGATGAGTAAAAGAAAACACATGCAAAAAATTTGTAAAATAGATTGAAAATAAAGGCAAAGTTAAAAAAGCCGATTAGAAAGTGCAATGTATTTAAGATCAGATCAACAGTCTCTCTGGTACCCAAGTCGGGACTCCAACCCGACCTAAAGTAAGGAACTTGGTCCTTTCTCTGGGACTCCAACACACCACATTATATCATATAATGTACCTCTGTCTGTAGAGATACACACACATAAAGCATATTCTGGTCCGAGAGGTATCATGGAAACAATGATAAAAACTGCGAGAACTCAATCTCTCAAGGACACACACACACACATGCAAACAGCACGAGGGGTTCCACACAATATGGAGACATACACACACACACAAAGTCTGAGGGGGTCTACATAATATGTAGACACACACATAGTCTGAGGGGGTCAACATAATTTGCAAAGGATGGGAAAGAAATCACAGATCACTTTCTTATTCCAGCTTTTAAAGTAACGATCTGGAGCAGTGTGCGTGTGTAATTCCAGAGCCCTGTGGGTACAAAACACATTCCAACTAAATCAGCAAATTGTCCTTGGAACCTTAGCGCGCACACACACACACACACACACACACACACACACACACACACACACACACACACACACACACACACACACACACACACACACACACACACACACACACACACACACACACGTACGTCTGTGTGGGGTATAAAATATGGAATTCCTAACGTTCCAGTATTTCTACAGGGAAGCATTTCTTGGGCTCCATATTCACAATTATACAACAACTGTCTAAGGCCTTATTGTGTGACCTTAGAGAGAGACTGTGTGTGTGTGTGTGTGTGTGTGTGTGTGTGTGTGTGTGTGTGTGTGTGTGTGTGTGTGTGTGTGTGTGTGTGTGTGTGTGTGTGTGTGTGTGTGTGTGTGTGTGTGTGCGTGTTTTCCAGGCTAGTCGTAGAAGTGCATACGGATGTGGAAAGCGCTCCTCTCTCGCCATCCGTTATCCGTTACTGACAACGGACCTCACGCGGTGTCCTGCTCCTCATCACCGCGACAACCATCGCCATGGCAACACAATCAGCAGTTACACTGCCAGGAAGCATGTGCAATTGGACACCCTCAACTTTAAAACACACACGCAAACACTTCCGCCTATTCTGCTGACCTCTGACCTCTGATCAGAGGTCAGCCATATCAATAGCCTGAACCCACCGCTGTCCAGTCTGCATCCGGACGTGTGCGTGTGCGCGTGTGTGTGTGTGTGTGTGTTTGTGTGTGTGTGTGCAAGGGTATCTTATTTTCCGAGGGCTCTTAGGTATCAACATTAATACAAACTGATACATCCCCCACTCCTCAGAGAATAACACACACACACACACACACACACACACACACACACACACACACACACACACACACACACACACACACACACACACACACACACACACACACACACACACACACACACACACACACACACACACAATCAGGGTCTCAAGTGTGAATATTGGATCAGCATACTTCTCAACCACAGCTACAACCAGATACATGTCAGTGTGTGTGTGTGTGTGTGTGTGTGTGTGTGTGTGTGTGTGTGTGTGTGTGTGTGTGTGTGTGTGTGTGTGTGTGTGTGTGTGTGTGTGTGTGTGTGTGCGTGCGTGCGTGCGTGCGTGCGTGCGTGCGTGCGTGCGTGCGTGCGTGCGTGCGTGCGTGCGTGCGTTCTCCATGATTTCATGAAAACAACTTAACACCAGTGAGAGAGGTTTTAAGTCCAACTGCTGTGAACCAAAATGCACTTTCTGTTCGAACAAGTTGAGAGAATAGCTCTGAATCACGTGAAGTACTATTGGTGGACCGTCCTGATCACTACAGTGTGTGTGTGTGTGTGTGTGTCTGTGTGTGTCTGTGTGCGTGCGTGCGTCTATACCTGAGGTGCAGGTCCTCAGAGTACTTGAGACAGGCGTAGATGAACTCTTTGATCTGGCAGTAGACCCTGGGAACCAGCTCGGAGAACGGCAGCTTCTTGGGGAACGCAGCCTGGGAACCCAAGCATGGAAAAACAAAAGGTCAGGATATTGTGGTGAGCAGTGAGACAGCCGGGTAGCGAGCCCTTCTATCCATCCATCCCCACCTCCACCCATCAACCGCCACTATCTGCACCACCCAGGCAGGGCTCCACCCGGACCCTGGAGAGGTGGAGTGTGGACATGAAGTGGAAGGTTTGGTCTGAACTCCTGTCCATGCCAGTCCAACCAATCAACCATCCCTTATCCCTCCATCATCTCTCCATCCATCCCTCTTTATCCAATCCAACAGTTCCCCCATCCCTCCTTCCCTCTCCATCAATCCCTCTATAGACAGTAGAATTGTGTGCGCGTGCTTGTGTGCGCGTGTGTGTGAGTGTGTGTGTTTTGAACTAATGGGTTGAGTATAGTTGTGTGAGCGTGATTTGAAATAAAGGGTTGGTTATAGTTTTGTCTTTGATATGAACTAAAGGTTTGTGTATAGTTGTGTGTCTGATTTGAACCAAAGGGTTGTGCAGGGTTGTGTTTGTGCTATGACGCGGAGGGCTGGGTACCTTGTCCAGCTCCGGGTCCTGCAAGGGAAACTGGGAAGTGTAGTTTTTATACTCCTGCTCCGTTGCTACGGGGATTGGACTGTAGTTGTCCTGGTCCAGGATCTGCCTGCAGAGAGGAGGAGAAGACAGTAGGAGAGAAGGGAGAGAGAGGGAGAGAAAGAAGGAGGGAGGAGAGGAATGAAGGGGGAGGAGAGAGGAAGGAGAGAGAGAGGGAAAAGAGGGAGAGAAAGAAGGAGAGAATGGAGAGGAATGAAGGGGGAGGAGAGAGGAAGGAGAGAGAAAGGAGAGAGAGAAGGAAAAAGAGGGAGGGAAAGAAGGAGGGAGGAGAGGAAAGGATAAAAGGAAAGAGAGGGGAGGAGAGGAGAGTGGGGAAAGGAAAGGAGAGTGGGTAGAGGATAGAGAGAAGCGGAAAGAGAGCGGGTGAGGAGGAGAGAGTGAAGAGGAGAGAAGAGGAGAAACACCACGGGAGGAGAGAGGAGAGGAGAGAGAAGAGGAGGTGAGAGAAAGGAGGCGAGGAGTAAAGACAAGGAGAGAGGAGGTAGAGAAGAAGGAGGGCAAGGAGAAGAAGAGAGAGAAGGGAAGAGGAAAAAGAAGAGAGGACCGAGGGAGAACATATTATTTTCGTTTTCAAGCCTTGGCCACATCAGAGTTACTGGAGGTCACACACACAGTAGGGGGTCATTCTAGTGCCTGTGGTTGGACCCCCCTCTGTTGGAAATCTCACACCTCATGTTCAAACGTTCCATACAGGTCGGTCTCCCTCTCTCTGCCTTACACACAACATCACATTCCTAAGGCCTGCGCTCAGATCTCTGTGTGTGCGTGTGCGTGTGCGTGTGCGTGTGTGTGTGTGTGTGTGTGGGACTGGAATCCTTGGACAGAAGCGGTGGTAAAACAATGGACTTCGATTGGCACGCAAGACACACACACACACTCTTCGAGCAGTGTTGGGAGTGCTCTGGTCTGGTTTAAACACTTCCTCTCTCTAGCTGCTCATAAAACTTCAAAAACCAACATTTTTCCCACAAACCCACCATGTGTGTGTGTGTGTTTCTGTGTGTGTGTGTGTGTGTGTGTGTGTTGTTTGTCACACCCATAAACCAACCACGTCCCTTTAAACTATGTAAGGGGCAAGGTCAGTCTGAGTGCACACACACGCAAACACGTGACCTTTCCACATGACCCCAGTGAGAAACAGGCACGCTGACATGACTATCGTTTAAGTGTGTGTGAGAGAGAGAGAGAGAGAGAGAGAGAGAGAGAGAGAGAGAGAGAGAGAGAGAGAGAGAGACAGAGAGAGAGACAGAGAGAGAGACAGAGAGAGAGACAGAGAGAGAGACAGAGAGAGAGACAGAGAGAGAGACAGAGAGAGAGACAGAGTGTGTGTGTGTGTGTGTGTGTGTGTGTGTGTGTGTGTGTGTGTGTGTGTGTGTGTGTGTGTGTGTGTGTGTGTGTGTGTGTGTGTGTGTGTGTGTGTGTGTGTGTGTGTGTGTGTGTGTACCTGAAGGTTTGTGTCCACTTCTTCAGTAGGATCTCTCCATACTGATCTCTCATCTCCAACATCAGCTCAAACAGCTGGGACACTGGGAACCCATAGCCCTGGGCGAGAGACATAGGGACACACAAGGAGAGAGAGAGACAAACACATGGAGAGAGAGACACACAGGGAGAGAGAGAGAGACACACAGGGAGAGAGAGAGAGAGAGACACGCAGGGAGAGAGAGAGAGACACACATCGAGAGAGAGAGAGAGAGAGACACACAGGGAGAGAGAGAGACGCAAGGGAACGAGACATACAGAGGGAGAAAGAGACAAACAGACAGAGAGACGGAGAGACAGAGAGACAGAGAGACAGAGACATACACATGAATGAGGAGACAGGAGAGAAGAGGAAAACATGAGAAAGTTGCTCAGGAACACTAAATCCCAGGAGGAATTCATCCTCCTATCCACCTACCTTCAACTCACCACCTGACTGGACGGACTAGTGGTCTCTGCAGGCCAGCCCCCAGTGTATCTCCCCCTACGTATGATGTAACATGTTGGTGCTGCAGGAGGTTTACTGCTGGGAGGTTTAACCTGGCTGGACACGGCCCCCGCCTGAGCACCACAGCCAATATCAGTGTCACTCCCTCACACACACCTACCTGCAGTGTATCAGCAAACAGGACGATGAGGTTCTTCAGGTCCAGTACCAGGTCGGGGTCGTCACAGTAGGACTGGAGAGACACCAACACAGTTAGTGTGTGTATATGCGTGTGTGTGTGTGTGTGTGTGTGTGTGTGTGTGTGTGTGTGTGTGTGTGTGTGTGTTCCATGTGTGCATGTGCTCTATGTGTGTGTGTTCTATCTATCTATATATACATATCTATGCGTGTGTGTGTGTGTGTTTGTGTTTGTGTGTGTGTGTGTGTGTGTGTGTGTGTGTGTGTGTGTGTGTCAATATGTTCTATGTGTGTGTTTGTTCTATGCGTCTTTGTGCATGTGCCTGCGTGTTCTATGTGCGTGTGTGTTCTATGTGTGTCTTTGTGAGTGTGCGTGCGTGTGTGTTCTATGTGTGTGTGTGTTCTATGTGTGTCTTTGTGGGTGTGGGTGTGCGTGCGTGTTCTACGTGGGTGTGGTTGGTCTCACAGAGTGTGTTCTGAGGGCTGCGATGGTCTTGGACAGGGCCAGCTCCCACAGCTCGTCCACATAGGCCGTGTTGACCAGTCCCTGAGTGGTGTGGAGGATGTGGTCCTCCACCACAAAGAACCTGCACAGAGGGACCTGCTTTACACACTCGTGGATCAACAGGGTCTCATCCATAGACAGACAGGCAGACTTGTGTACGGGCAGAGATGTGACAGGCAGACCGGTAGATGGATATTGGTTCTTACCCCACTATTTGATTGAAGTAGCAGCGGTATCCCTCCAGTGTTTCATGCTGTCCCGAGAAAGAAAAGACAGATGGATGGACATACAGAGACAGACAGACAGAAAGAGAGCCAAAGAGATGTAGAGACAGACACACAGAGAACGACAGACAGATATACATACAGCCAAAATAAAGAGAGACAAATTTACAAGAGACAGGCAGTACGGACAGAGAATGATGAAGGGGAGAGAGCAACAGAACATCTCTCAATGGGTTTATTGTTCAAGGAGTGACAGGTAAGAGGTGCTCAAGGAGAACCAAACACTAAACCAAACGTCTCGGCCATGCTTTAGTAGGTTTTAGCTGTGCGTCGTCACATGGGTGCCCAGTACAGAGTGAGGGAGGGTCGTACCATGTTAGACTGTGGTTGGAGGGCGAGCCGGGCCTGTTTCCTCCTCTGCTTCCTGTAGTAGTTCTCAAAGACGTCACGCAAACCCTACAACACACACACATTGGTGGTTAGAAAACACACACACACACACACACACTGCTGGGTGAAACACACACACTGTTGTATCCACACACCACTGGATGCAACATAGGCATACACAGACACACACACACACACACCTGGCTAAAACATACACACACTGCTGTTTACAACACAAGCGCACACAAGGCCCGCTGGTAATAAAACCACAACCCTTCTGGTTGGAACCTTTGACCCACAGACTTGGTTACACACACACACACACACACACACACACACACACACACACACACACACACACACACACACACACACACACACACACACACACACACACACACACACACACACACACACACACACACACACACAGGCAATAAAACCACAACCTACTGGTTAGAACCTGTGACCCACAGACTTGGGCAAGAATGGAACGCATACACCAGCGTGGTGAACTGGTACCTCCAGTAATTCCTGGGTCAAAGAAGGGATGGAGAGACGGATGGATGGACGGATGAATGGACTGATGGGGGGGAGGGATGGACAAAGTGCTCGGCCACATCGTCAACAACCTGTCCTGCACGTCCTCCTTGTCTCGCTCGCTCCCCACACCTCAGGGCCTTCAGGACCCTCTCCAGTAACAGACTGCTAACCAACACCCTGTCCTAGACTAGAACCACCCAGTCCGGGAGAACCACCCGGCACGGACCCAGCCCAGCCGGCCTGGTGAAGGACATCATAATGGGCTGTTAGGAACCGAGACTGGGGTCTCAGCCACAGACTGGGAGAAGAGAGGAGACACAAATAGGCTGGGATCATGGGATGGACATGATGGAGTGTAGAGAGGGAGGGAGAGAGGGAGGGAGGGTGGCGGAGAGGGAGAGAGAGAGAGAGAGGTAGAGAGTTCAGGTCTATTATCAACTCTTTGATGGTCTACTGTGGTTTGCTGTGCAGTTGTGGCTGGCCTTGCTCTACTGACTTTCAATATGGACACACACACACACACACACACACACACACACACACACACACACACACACACACACACACACACACACACACACACACACACACACACACACACACACACACACACACACACACACACACACACACACACCTATTTCCTACCGTTTGACTTGAAATAACAGAGTCCTCTTATATCTCCACACAATGTGTGTGTGTGTGTGTGTGTGTGTGTGTGTGTGTGTGTGTGTGTGTGTGTGTGTGTGTGTGTGTGTGTGTGTGTGTGTGTGTGTGTGTGTGTGTGTGTGTCAGAGGGCCTGGCCTATCAGTCCTCCAGACCAGCGTCTAAAGTGTGTAGCCTGTCCAGAGATAAGCCACCAGAGGCGGTGTGAGATCATGGCTCAGTCAGCGACCCCCACCTCCTGACGTTGCCAGGCTAAAACAGTGTTCAAGTTAAGGCCAAGATAAACCTCAACAGCAGCCTTGGGTCTCTACGTCACAAGAGAGCCAAAAGAGGCCGTTGCCGTACGCGACGCAAGCTTAAGTCTCATCTATGGTTCCAACGCGACAACACAATGACCAAGCAGACGCTTCGACGCAGTCGTGAACCTGTTTCGGTTCTGCGTCGGGTTTTAGTGGGAGGACCAATCACAGCCCATGCAGCTGCGTCGCCTGGACGCATGGTTACAATGTTTGGGAGGCGCACGTCAAGCCCTTGCGGTGGACGCAAGGAGGGTCAGCGAGGACCTAATGAGTCTGTAAACCCCCTTGCGTTGCGTCAACGTGGAACCATAACTAAGCCTTTGCCCGTTACTCCCCAAACTGTAAAACCGTACATCAGGGCAACAGACGGCACCGCCTTATCTCGCCTGCTACGTTTTATGGTTAGTTTAGGACAGATGAGAGGACGAGGTTCCCATACATCAGTCCAGTTGTATGACACATCCTCTGCACATTATAAAGATCCCCAGATGTCACTGAAGCGGTGACTCTTGGAGACTCGGAGCCGCACCTTCTGGTCTGATGCAGGATACTTTTTCCTGGAATCTGACCAGTAGTCGCTGCTTACGCAGCAGACGGAATCCAAGAACGAAAGGGAGGACGAAAAAACAACGACAGACTAGCGCAGGACAGAAAGAAAGGAGAAAGGGACGAAAGAGAAAAAGCCGAAAAATAAAAAAGGGAATGAAACAGAGTGAAAGACCGAAAGACAAAAATAAAAGGAGAGAGAGAGAGAGAGAAGCCTGATTGATGGCTGTCCTCTGCCCGGCTAGTGAAGGAATCCCTGGCTCCATCAGAGCAGCTAAGCGATCTCCGCATCATCCATCACTCACAGCCTCCGCGGCTCCACCAGCCAGTCTGGAAACCCTGGGCCCAATGCCCATGTTTACATTCATCACAACCCCGCCAGCGCGCCACGCGGCCACGGCGCACGGGTGTGTGTGTGTGTGTGTGTGTGTGTGTGTGTGTGTGTGTGTGTGTGTGTGTGTGTGTGTGTGTGTGTGTGTGTGCGTGAGTGAGTTGGTGTAACAAAGGATGATTGTTTAAGCCTGCTGCCACTCTCTACGGCTCAGTGAATACACTGTAAATATGGAGGAGGAGGAGGAGGGAGTAAAGAAGTTGGGGACGAAAAGAGAATGAGAGAGGGATGAAAAGAGGAAGAAGAGAGGAGAGATGGAGGAAGGAGAGAGAGGCGAGAGAGGCAAAGAGGAGGGATGAAAAGAGAGTGAGGGAGAGAGGGATGAAGAGGGAGAGAAAGAGCACAAGAGAAAGCAGGTCTTGATTGCAGAATGGATTGAACATCCAAGTTTACTGTATAAATAAATGCTGCGAGTGCGTGCATGTTGTGTGTGTGTAGTGTGCGCGCATATTTGTGTGTGTGTGTGTGTGTGTGTGTGTGTGTGTGTGTCTGTGTCTGTGTCTGTGTGTGTGTTGAAACGAGAGTGTGCATGCATGACTAATACATTCTTGATGTTCCTACAAGAACACTAAATGGGAAAATAAACCAGACTGGAGCACTTTATACATGTGGAAGAAGTAGTAGTCAGGACTATACAGGTACTATTACTAGTTCTACTGCGCTACTATTAGTACTTCTCTGAGAATGCAATGGGAGTGACTGCTGGGTCTATCGTAACCTCTCTCTAACCTCCTCCCCCCCCCCACCCCCCCCCCCCCCCCCCCCCTCTCACACTCACTTTCTCCTTCCTGTCAGGGTTCATGCACTTCCTGTCCCCTAGGAGAGCCCCGACACACACACACACACACACACACACACACACACACACACACACACACACACACACACACACACACACACACACACACACACACACACACACACACACACACACACACACACACACACACACCCACCCACCCACCCCTGGGACAGAGTTAACCTGGTCACAACCCCAGCCAGTTGGGTGCACGAGCACACACACACACCTCTCTGTGTCAATCTGGTGGGAGAGAAGCCAGATTCAAGGCGTCCTCTTACAGCACCAAACTCCTTCTCATGTTATGTAAAACCTGTTGACTTTTCACTCTCTTCCCCTCCTCTGCCTTGTACGGTTACAGTCCATCCATCCCTCTCTCTCTTTCTCTCTCTCTCTCCACCCCGGCAAGATATCATTACAGCGCACACGTTTTCCACATCTGCCTGGTCGTTATAAACTTCCATCGGGTTCCATCAGACTCAGAATCATCCGACTCCTGTTGATCCCGGCCCGCTGGATGGACCGGGGAGTTGCACCAGCATGGAGGCAGGGGGGGCGAGTGTGAGGGTAGAGGTAACCAATGGCGTGATGGGGGGGGGGGGTCTTGGTGAAAGGTTATGAGGGTAGGGGAGGGTAGTTTCAGGGTGAAGCATAACATAGCATTACATTACATTACATTAGAGTACAATACAGTAGAACTCACCAGGACCGTGTAGATGTGAAGACAGCGATACACCGGAGAGAAGTCCACCAAGTCCTGAGCACCTGGTATCTAAAGGACAGACAGACCGACAGATAGACAGTAAGATCCACAGGTAGACAGGCAGACAAACAGGCAGACAGGCATAAACCATCAAAAGCACTGAAATAAATACATTTTCTATCTTCTATCATCCCAAACCGTCTGTCCCTTTTCACTTTGAAAGTCTGTCTTACATCACAGTTGGTCTGAACAGTATTGCAGCTAGTCTGCACTTGATCACGACTACAATCTGTCCATTATCACAGCTGGTCCTTTATCACAGCTACAGTCTGTCCATTATCACAGCTGGTCCCAGCAACACTCCGTCCTTGATTCCAACAACCGTCTGTTTTTACGCAGATAGTCTATCATTATTCGTCAGCTTGTCATTCATCACAGCCAATTTTATATCAGCTACAGTATGCACAAGGCTAGCCTGACCTTGATCCCAGTCTGTTCTATGTCCGCCCTAAGCCTTTATCACAGCTAAGCTGGTTTCACACCGCCGCGCGGCAACTCGCGGCCTCCATACATCTCAATGAGGGAAGGGCGGCAGAGGGGAGGCGGTTCCAAAAGCGGCTGTTGACCACGAAGCGGTTGCCGCCCACGTGAACACGCACAGATCATGCCCTACCGCTCAGCTTTCCCTGTGTTGAAACTTTTGGCGGCAGCAGCAGCAGCCGCATTTGAAAAGGCCTGGCCCTTCACCGCGCGGCGGTGAGCAAGCAGCTTCAGTGTCCTTCCTTTATCACAGCAACAGCCTGTACTTTATCAGTTAGTCCTTTAGCACCGTTAAAGTCTTTCCTTCTTTGAGTCTCAAAAGCCTCAAAGGCTAAACGCAGGGAGCGCCAAACACATTATATATAGTATATTGTTTATGCATCGCATTACTAGTCTGTTCATTGCAGTATTATTGGTCATTGTAAAAGTTTCTTACGTTGTTACCAGAAACTTCCAATCCTTGGAACACACACACACACACACACACACACACACACACACACACACACACACACACACACACACACACACACACACACACACACACACACACACACACACACACACACACACACACACACACACACACATCCTGCCCTGTTGGAATGTGTGCCCTGTTAAAATCATTTGAAACAAACACAATGCCAGCTTTGATCCCAAACACCGAACATGTGAACGCTTGTACGCACACACGCGCGTTCCACAACAATGATCAACGCCCATGGGATGCGCCGCAGAGAGCAACCCCCGGTCATACGTTGGTGTGTGTGTGTGTGCGTGTGTGCATGTGTGCGTCTCAGGGTGGTTCTCTGGCTGGCATCGCCGCCAACAAGGTCGTAACCTTGGCAACCGGGGGGGGTGAGGCCTTTGTTGGGGGCCAAGGTGACTTCCAGAGGAGCGGGCTGGGCAGAGTTCTCAGGAAGTGGACGGGCCAATGGGACCACGGCGTCCTGTGTGACTGCTCTAAGAGTGTGTGATCTGGCGTTGGTGTTTCCTGCAACAACAAACATCAAAACAAGGGAGTTCTGCTCGGGGCAGAGCAGCACAATGCGGGGCCACTTTAACGCCCCTAACGACCTTGGCGCCCGGCCGGCCATGCCAGGCACTGATGGAGACGCCGCACTCTTGTGCAGGTTGCATGATTCTTCATGCTGGACCAATCAGGGAGCAGGATGCTTTTATGGTGGACCAATCAGGGAGCACAATTCTATTATGTCAGACTAATCAGGAAGCAGGATGCTATTATGGCGGACCAATCAGAGAGTAGGATGCTATTATGGCCGACTAATCAGGGAGCAGGACGCTATTATGGTGGACCAATCAAGGTGCAGGATGCTCTTATATTGGACTAATCAGTGAGCAGGCCGCATTGATAGTGGACCAATCAGGGAGCAGGTGCTATTATGGTGGACCAATCAGTGAGCAGGCCGCATTGATAGCGGACCAATAAGGGAGCAGGACACTCTGGGGATCAGGTCTTCTTCAGAGAGCATGGTGTTCTGGCGGTGGACCAATCGGTAAGATGTTGTGTACACTTCCCAAGCTCATCACTGATTGGTTGTTCTCAAACAGATTTTCAACCATATCTGGGTTCTCTCTGATTAGGGAGGTCAAAGAGACAAGAAGATGTTTTTTGAGATGCTAAACTAATTATGAACAAATTGAATATCATTTACAGGATGATCTGCATAGGAAAACAAAGTGCGACCACTTTGGGTGTTGACCTCCTCACCTCCTCTTCCTCCTCCTCCTCATCATCTTCTACGTCCAGGATCCCAGAGTCCTGCTCCGACAGTGGACTGCCCCCCTGTCCGTTACTCTCGGTCCCCGCCCCTAACGACAACTCCTTCCTGATGCGTCGGCCAATCAGGGCCCTGGGATGTACGGAGGGGGAGCTGTCCAATGATCGCTGCACCTGGGCCTGACGGACAGACATAAAACAGAGAGACAGACAGATAGACAGAGGTTAGAATAACCATGATGGTATATATAAAGGGCCAGAATTTCAGTCTGTTTATTATTTATTAAATTCTCGCCAATCTAGCGCTTCTAATGCAGGAAATAAAAACACACATTCAGAGAAATGTCATCATCTTGGTTATAAATGGCAATTTCACTCCGGGATAAGAGAGTGAAATGTTTGAATATCTGTTTCCCAGTTCACTGTGTTGTATCAGACGTAGCTTTTAGACCACTCCTGATTCATTTCTGACCAATCAGGAGATCTCTTCTCTGATTGGTTGGAGGAATTCTGTCATGTGCTATTATAACGCATGATGCTTCCAACCCACGATTGTTTGATTGCGAGAGTCTACTTTGAACGATAATTCAACCATTACAATTTTAGGGTACAGCCCTACTGCTTGTCCACTGCTTGCCTCTTCCTCAGAGGCATCTCCCCCTCCACTAAACATCTTCCTGTGGGAAACCCTGACTGCTTTCAATTATGTGAACTTGAAGGAATGCAAATACAGACCGCTGACTGAAACTTAAATCTAACGCAACATCACCTGAAGTGGAACCTGTTTGGATAAACCGTAAAGCTCGTGGCTGCGCCATTCATGTCAACCGTAACAACATTAAGCCCTCGGGTTCCTCAGACAGGTTACGGTAAACTTATTGTAGTTCAAAGACCAGTTTCACGCTAACTGGCTAAGGATATATCCATGGCTTGAATTTAACAACGGTGAAATTAGCTGCTGAACCCCCAAAGTGAACTTCCCCCTATGTGAGGCATTTAAAAAGCATTTTGGAAAAATGGGTGGAATATATATATAAATATATATAGGAGGGTGTATTGCCGGTAATACCAGCCCCTCACCCCCTCACGTCCGGGCCTGTTTGAACAAAGCGAGGATACAGGGTATTTTAGACCCGTCTGTGTCCTGGTCGGACCAGAGCAATGCCCGGGTCAAACGGATCCACGGGAGACACGGCAACCCCGACTCCTAAGCACACCGTCTCCACACACGCACACACGCGCACACACACACACACACACACACACACACACACACCTACTTAATGAGGAAAACCGCTGGGTTTGTTCGCGTCTGTTTGTGTGCGTTGGGCATCAGATCAAAGATGGCATTGTTTTGCGTTTCCATGCTGACTGATATACACACAGGCACACATGCGCACACGCACACATGCACACACACACAAAAAAACACACACACACACACACACACTCTCTAAATGAGGGGAAGCTTCCTCGGTTCAAACAGATAACTGCCATGGGAACAGACAACAACATAAAACCACACACACACACAAACACACACTGACGCATACCTCTGTGAAACCAGTCAGTGGGATTGTTAGGAGTCTGTAAGCGGGAGGAGGGACAAAATACTTTTCTCCTTAGAAAACACCTGAGTCTGCTTCAGCCACCTGAACCCTCCACACCACGGTGGAGGGAGGAGGGGAGAGAGGAGGAGTAGAATAGAACGGGGCAACAGAGGGGAAAAGGTTGGAGGGCGAACCACGTACGTTGGCGATTCAAATGAACCCCACTGCGTACCCAGAATAGTTCATAAAGAGAAGAAAGGAGGAAAACATGAGGTCGATCCGCACGGGCCCCCGGGCCCCCGAATGGGCTCCCACGGCCACCTACGTCACTGCCTCCGTCACCCCACGTCAAACCTGTGTCGGAGTGGGTGAGAGGCAGTGCGTCGGTGGCGGCGAGAGAGGAATAAGAGGTGTGGGACGCGTTGATTGTCAAAGGCGTTGTGTTGCATTGTGGGTCCACTTCACTGTTTACTTGGGCGACGGGTAGGAACCTTTTGTCTCGGGGGGGGCTTTGTTTCCCCAGGGGGAGCGGGATCAGAGCGGGAGGGAAGTGGTTTTCAAGAGGACGACTGTGCGTCATCATGGAGCGGGAGAAAAGAGGGGGTGAGGGGAGGGATTTAGAAGGAACTTTTGGGACAAGTGTAGGGTTTTTGAAAAAGTGAGAGCGGGATGGGCAGAGAGAAGATGGAGAGGCAGACGGAGAAAGTGAGTGAGAGCGAGAGAGAAAGAGGCAGAGACAGACAGAAAGAGATTAAAAAAAAAAGAGCCAATTGACGGTCCGGGTTTGTAACCGCAACGTGCGATGCACAGCAACACGGCTGACATGCAGCTAGCTTCATGCTAATTAGCCCCGTGTGCAGCCCGCCCCCTCAAAGTCAACACCTTTGATCTCAATTAAACCAGCCTTTAGTTTTTAGATAAGTTGACCTTGTATTACTTAAGTCATAGTAGTAGTTTAGGTTATGGAACCAATATTTCAATAATTAAACATTTAGAAAACATTTCAAATAATAACAATTCAAAGGAGGAAGTCCTCATTCCAAGATTATCCAAATGTCTTAAAAAACCTGCGCTAGGTTAATTTGATGAAAATGTGTTGTAAAGACACTTCATTGTCATTTAAAACTGTAAAATATTGTACCGTTTTCTACATTTATAATTGTAGTAGAGTTAGTCAAGAAAAATCGAGGGACGACAACTACAGTAGACCTGGAACTGGCATGGCTCACCTTCTGGCAGCGCGGACACGCGCACGCACACGCACACTCTATTTTGGTTTGTCTTGTGATGGTTCAATACACTAACCCAGCATGGACTCTTCAGCCACTCTCACCCTGTGTGTGTGTGTGTGTGCGTATGTGTGTGTGTGTGTGTGTGTCTGTGTCTGTGTCTGTGTGTGTGTGTGTGTGTGTGTGTGTGTGTGTGTGTGTGTGTGAGTGTGAGTGTGAGTGTGTGCGTATGTCTGTGTGTGTTCAGTAACTAGATATAGGTAATCAATCTTATTCCACTTCACAGACGAAGCAATCTGTTTCCGATTAGAGAGTGTGCGCCAGTGTGTACGGGCGTTCTCATATATGTGCATATGGGCCTCTGCATACGTGTGTGTGTGTGTGTGTGTGTGTGTGTGTGTGTGTGTGTGTGTGTGTGTGTGTGTGTGTGTGTGTGTGTGTGTGTGTCCGTCCTACTGGAACCACAGGGAGGGGATTAAGGGAGAGAATCACAGGAAAACAGAAGGACTAAAAAAAGTGACAGAGGGAGAGATGAAAACAGAGATTGAGAGAGAGAGTCCTCTACAAAGATATACATCTCCTCTCACCATGACAACACCTCTCCTCCCTGTCACAATTCTTGATACATATGATGAATGTATTTCCTGCCGCGCTCTGCCTGCTGCTCTGCCTCTTACCCTCCACCTTCCTCTCTCTCACTCCATCTCTATCCCTCCATCTCTCCCTCTGTTTCGATATCTGATTCTGTCCATCTCTCCCTCCATCGATCTCTCTCTCCCTCCACATTTATCCTCTTACCATTCCATCCCTCCTCCAGTATCCCTCCCTCCATTGGGCAGCAGACAATGGGGCCATTGTAAGTCCTCCTTTCCTCTCAGACTTAATTCTCTCTCTCTCTCTCTCTCTCTCTCTCTCTCTCTCTCTCTCTCTCTCTCTCTCTCTCTCTCTCTCTCTCTCTCTCTCTCTCTCTCTCTCTCTCTCTCTCTCTCTCTCTCTCTCTCTCTCTCTCTCTCTCTCTCTCTCCCCCCATGTATTTTTACATCTGGGATGCTGTTCAGAGAATCCTTATTTTGGAGGAAGGGAGGGAGAGAGGGGAGGATTGGTAGAGCAACAGACAGAGGAGGGAAGTCAGACGTAAAGCAGAGTTTTAAGATTTGAGATCCCAGTCGAAGTGGTCCCAGTAATTTTAGTGAAGGCTACTGTTGGTTAGAGACTGAATGGTTCTGCTGACACCTAGAGGCCAGCAGGAAAACTACACCAAAACACAGTGTGTATGTGTGTGTGTGTGAGTGTGTGTGAGTGTTTGTGTGTATTACCTGTTTTATGGCGGTCTCCCCCAGCCTGTCAGAGTGCTTGCGGATACTCTCGAGGAAGTCTCGGAGGTGGGTCATGGCCGTGTCTCTGATTTGTGAGCGGAGTAGAGGGGTGCTGTCGGCCATCAGACCACAGAACCGGTACTGTCCGGCTCTGGGCAGACAGGTCTGCTCCAGCTGGCCCAGGGTCCTCAGGGCTGGGTAGTACCTGACACACACACACACACACACACACACACACGTAATGAGAGTAAACCCAATAAGAAAGACAGTAGTTCCCAACCTGTGGTTCGGGGCCCCTCTCCGGTCACCTGATATGCAAGACTTATAAGCACTTTTGGTCCCCAATTTAGTCATTGGTTTGTCTATGGTGTGCTGTTAAATATTATTAGTAACTTTAACTTCTCTCCTGTTTTTAAAATTTGTTAAGTGGTCTGGTGCGTGCCCAGCATCAACATCTGCCACACGTAATACCCTTTATCTGTAGCGCGGGCCTTTCCTCCACTGACTCCACTCACTGGCGCTGCTCAACGCTTTCTTCACGTAATTCGTGCTATTTTGGAATCGTCCCCTTATTTTCCGCACTTGTTATCTGATCCCAATGGTCAGCGTCATCATCATGTAAGTAGTAACTGATCCAATCTGATATTACAATAATTGTAGCCAGACCAGGGGCAGGCACTAGAATGGGAACCGACCCGTCCCAGTTGATGATAATAAGATGTGGACCCTAACCTGTGCTGGTCCCAGGCCGGCTCGGGTAGACCTACGAAGACCTCTAGTTCCTACCAAGTTCAAGTCACTGAACTACAAGAACTCATAGTGCTTTGGCTCCCCCTAGTGGTCAAACCCAACACTGTATGACCTCCACCAAGTTATTATTCATCCTTCATCAAAACACACACACACACACACACACACCTTTTGGCCTCCATCTGCTCCTGTAGTTTGCTGTACATCTCCAGAACTGGAAAATGAACAAATACGTTTCTGTATGAGTGTGACAGTAACATTGCGTGTGCATTTAAATATGTGTGCGGTGCGTGTATGTTGGTGGCTATTACCAGGTAGACACATTTGTAGCTTGTCAATGGTGCTAGCAATGTTTTTCTGCTGTATACGACATTGTCTTAGTTCCTCCATAGAAGCCATCAGCTGAATAGAAACAGTGATGTACAGACAGAGACAGAGAGACAGAGAGAGAGAGAGACATGTAGGTTGCTTCATTATGTTCATTTTGGTCACCTGATTGGTTTAATAGCAACATCCATTAGCCAATCAACTCACCCCTTTCCCATCTTGCTGGAGGCGTCGGTCTGTCTCCGTCACCTGACTCTGGAGGTGGGGTATGGATTTGAGAATATTGGAGCAGGAGTGATAGATTCAACCTGTGTTCTGGTCAGTGATGTTAATAAGCCATAACAATCTATTTTAATGTTGACCTACAAAAGTGACATCCCAAGTGGGAGTGTCCACCCAGATGCATCATGGGAGGATCAGCCAGTCTAAGAATGGACCAGATTTGAATGTTTTATTAAAAACACACATCTTGGCGGTTTTTTAGAGGGGGACCTTTGACATGGAGATGATGAAGAGGTGGACGTTTAAATAATAAGAGTGTATGAAGACACTTTTATCTTCATACACACATTACACCAGACCGTGGTGATGGAGAGTGTGTGTTTTTAACTTGTGTATGTATGTATGCATGCAATGTTGTGAATCAATTTGGTCGAATTAAACTAAACCAAACTCAACTAAAAGTATAACTCTGGTATAATTGAATCCTCTTAATACATAGGTCATGTTTGTGAAAGGACTGAGCATTAAGCTCGTCTTCACTAGACTGTATAGGTTGAGTATTATTATTCCTCGATTATCATAGGAATATGCCGCATTATTTGCTTCCCCGGCTGATTGTTTTTTAACATGCATTACAAGCACATTCTGTTATAAAATACGAGTAGGCCCAGGCGATAAGCGCGAGATTCGCTTACATTTATTTGAATAGTTCATTTATATTTGAAAGTTTAAAAAATATATAGAGTATAGAGATATTTGTTTTTATTATTGAATTAATATTTGATGCCCAAAATTTGTTCAAGCGGCGCTTGACACACACACACACACACACACACACCCCCCCCTCCCTCACCTTGAGTTTGTGTGCCTCTCCGCGGACTTTGAGCAGCTCAGTGATGGAGTCCACAAAGCCCTGAAAGTGGTGGTTACACATCCTCTCAATGTCCCGGTCATGGCTCCGGATCCTCCCGTCCAGCTTCCCCATGAACACACCATGCTCCTCTCCATCGTACACTGACCTGGGGAGAGAGACTATGTTATAGACAAGGAGGGAGAGAGACTATGTTATAGACCAGGAGGGAGAGAGACTATGTTATAGACCAGGAGGGAGAGAGACTATGTTATAGACAAGGAGGGAGAGAGACTATGTTATAGACCAGGAGGGAGAGAGACTATGTTATAGACAAGGAGGGAGAGAGACTATGTTACACACTGACCTGGGGAGAGAGACTATGTTATAGACAAGGAGGGAGAGAGACTATGTTATAGACAAGGAGGGAGAGAGACTATGTTACACACTGACCTGGGGAGAGAGACTATGTTATAGACAAGGAGGGAGAGAGACTATGTTATACACTGACCTGGGGAGAGAGACTATGTTATACACTGAGCTGGGGAGAGAGATTATGTTATAGACAAGGAGGGAGAGAGACTATGTTATAGACAAGGAGGGAGAGAGACTATGTTATACACTGACCTGGGGTGAGAGACTATGTTATACACTGAGCTGGGGAGAGAGACTATGTTATACACTGAGCTGGGGAGAGAGACTATGTTATAGACAAGGAGGGAGAGAGACTATGTTATAGACAAGGAGGGAGAGAGACTAGGGATGCACCGATCCGATATTTGTATCGGTACCGATATTGAAGACATTTCTAGATCGGGTATCGGTGACAAATGGGCCGATCCATATTTAAAAAAATATATATATATATATATTTTTTACGTTTATGTACATACTTGAATCCTATTCCTACTACCTTGCTGCTTTGATAATTGAATTTCCCACGAAAATGTTCTCACGGGATTAATAAAAGTGTATCTATCTATCTATTGGCTGATCTATTCAGTTTCTATGCTGTGTGCTGTGAGTGACGTCATAAACAAGCAACACGCCGTGCGGAGCCTACAGTGATTGCAAAATGGAGCGAGCAAAAGGCTCCACGGCTACATGCAACATATGCAAAGTAAATGTCCCGAGGGGTGGTACTAAACCTTCTAGCTTTAATACCACAAACCTTATAAAGCACCTCCAAAAATTCAAGTCTCATGATCCCAGTCTTTTCCCCTCAATGAAACTTACAGTTTGTAGCCATAATTTCGCGCTGTTTTTCTATATCGGTATCGGATCGGTATCGGCCGATACTAAACCTCAGATATCGGTATCGGTATCGGAGGTGAAAAAAGCGGATCGGTGCATCCCTAAGAGAGACTATGTTATACACTGACCTGGGGAGAGAGACTATGTTACACACTGACCTGGGGAGAGAGACTATGTTATACACTGAGCTGGGGAGAGAGACTATGTTATAGACCAGGAGGGAGAGAGAGAGAGGGCTGGGCGATATATCGATATTTAAAATATATCGATATTTTTTCAAACGCGATATGAAACGAGACCATATCGTAGGGCTGGGCGATATGGGCCAAAATGAATATCTCGATATTTTTTTACTATATCTCGATACACGATATATATCTCGATATATTTTGAATCTCCTCTAGAGCACATCATAAATGCTCGATTCAACCATGTCTGGCATAATGTTACGTCAGTAATAATTCTAGTATTACTGAAACATAAGTCTGCATGTAGATTACATGAAACAACATATTGTTTAAACTCATCAGTGCTTTCTATTGGAACAATTTAGAACTTGCACATAAGAAAAGGAAAATCACAGCAAGTTAGATTTACCAACACAGCATTTATTCAAACCGTTAATTATTCATTAACAGTTTGAATAATAATTATTATATAAACACTGCCAGACGAAGGATCCAGTGCTATTCTTTTTCGAAACCAAATCCTCAGTTTCCATCCTTTTTTCTCTTTCTGGCTGTTCTCACTCACCGGTCGGAGGTACACGCACCTACAGCAGCGCGCCTTCCAGACTACGTCACACACGCGCGTCCATGAGAATCTCGTGGACTCGCAATGGGCGGGGGGAGTGAGTTTAGAGAGCCACCGGAAATAGCGAGAGAAGGGAACGCTGTGCGTTAAAAAAACCCGAGAAGCCCAATCCCTATGAGCTCCCCACGCTACGGCCATCAGGATGCGCACAGAGCTTTATCCGTGATATTATATAACCAATTATATTATATATTATTATATAGAGCTCCGGGAGTCGCAAACGGCAACAATCACTTTCTCCTCCGTGCTGCAGTTCACCCCGGACTGCACTGCACCGAGTTTGACGGTTGAACGCTGGTTGGCTGTTACGTTACACATGTCACTCAGTGGCCACGCTGTTGAACGCTGATTGGCAGATACGCGTCTCTACGTTCACTTTGTATGAGATCTTGTCACCCCGTCGCGTGAAAGCACAACGAGTATGCCGGCGGCGGCAAAAAGAAACATTGCGTCCCAATTTATATTCGATGTTCGCGATATGGGCATTTTATACATCCCCTGGAGAACATCTCGCGATACATCGCATATATTCGATATATCGCCCAGCCCTACCATATCGTCAATATCGATATCATTTAATTTGCGTTGAAATTACAGCACATTTGTTCCAAATAACACCAGTTTCGAACCGCGCCTGCCGCCTGCTATTTCGTAACTCTGCTTATGTCTCTCCCGCTCTGCCTCCGGCTCACACACACAGTCTCTGCCTGCCCCCCCCTCCACTGACTCACGTCACTTTTTGAAACATGAGCCGTGTTCGAAATCGTTCACTATTCATTGGGTATTTTAAGTGCACTATATTGTGCATGAAATTAACCACTGAGAATTCGAACACCACTACAAAATGGCGAGCACCCTATATAGTGCACTATATCCGTGATAGGGAACGATTTCGAACACAGCTATGAAGTCCGCCTGCGCATGCAGCTCCGAGGAGCTTGTTTGCAAGCGAAAGACCAACGGCTCCATAGTATGGATGGTTTGGATATAAGTTGTCTGACGAATTACAAAATCACGTAATTTGTGGAGAGTGCTTAAAAACTGTCACAACCAAAGGGTTGCAATTCTGTCCATAATATTCCGGAGGTGCACACAGCTTTTGGCCGTGATATTATATATTATAATGTTCTCAAATACGAGGCGGAGGTGGTCTGTCACAAAGCATCTAAGCTCCTCCCCTTACTCTGCCTGGCCCGCCCAGAGACGTTGGCCCGCCAATGAGACACGACCGTGCGAGCGCCACATGTGTGTGTGTGAACACACACACTGTAACGCAAGGGTTTCTTGTCGGTTCTTTGACGTCTCTTGTATTTCCACAACGAGACTGTATTGGGGGTTATCTGAGCCATGGTTGAGAAGGAATTGGGGGAAAGGAACTTTGGCTTTGACTCGCTGAAGTACATGAACTGCGACATGCCTCCCGTCACGTGTGTTCTAGAATATTTACAGAACATGGCTAAAGGCTTTGTGCGCCTCGCCATTGCGATACATCCACTGTAAACAGAGCGCATGGTACCGTGGCTGCACGGCAGAATTTCGGGAACGTCTTTGAATACTGTGTTAGTTGCCCACTAATACCTATATTAAAGAATACATACAATCATGTCCGCCCCCCCCCCACGCAGTCGTTACGGTTCATAATATTTCGGAGGCGCACAAAGCTTTTGGCCGTGATGTTATATATTATAATGTCCTCAAATACGAGGCGGAGGCAGTGTCTAGTCCACGGTTTATTCAACCATCAAACTGTATTCAATTCCGAATGGTAGAAATAGTAATATCAAATCTGCGCCCCCCCCCCCCCCTTCGACAAATATCGATATTTATCTTATATCGATATTCTGCTTGAAGATATCGAGATATGACTTTTGGTCCATATCGCCCAGCCCTATGTTATAGACCAGGAGGGAGAGAGACTATGTTATAGACCAGGAGGGAGAGAGACTATGTTATAGACCAGGAGGGAGAGAGACTATGGTATACACTGACCTGAGGAGAGAGACTATGTTATAGTCCAGGAGGGAGAGGGACTACGTTATAGACCAAGAGGGAGCGAGACTATGTTATTACTGAGCTGGGGAGAGAGACTATTTGCCGCTTCCACTGCATGGTACCAGCTCGACACGACTCGACTCGGCTCGACTCGCATTTTTTGCGTTTCCACCGCGAAAACATGGTATCTGAAGTGGCTGCTTTTTCTAGTACCGCCTCGCTCTAGGTTCCAAGCGGCTGAGCCGATGCTAAAAGGTGACGTCGGCAGACGGCCGGCCACTGATTGGCCAGAGAATGTGACGAAGTCACGAGAGCGACATGGCAACCATGCTGGTAACAGCCATAGCAGCGCCGCAGCCAACATATTCCACTTCTTCAACTTCTTCAACATGCCAGCTAATAATAGTAATGTTATCGATGTCCTCCATTGTTGTTATGTGGGTTCTGTCCATGTGTGGGTTGCGTAGGTGTTGTTTGCGTCGCGTACAAAAATACGTCACGGCCCTTTCGCGCAGCCGACCCCGCCCACGTCCAGGAGGTACTATTTGCGGTGGAAAACGACCCGTGCTGCTACCGTGTCGAGTCGAGTCGAGTCGAGCTACATGTGCGGTGGAAAAGCGGCATATATTATAGACCAGGAGGGAGAGAGACTATGTTATAGAACAGGAGGGAGAGAGACTATGTTATACACCAGGAGGGAGAGAGACTATGTTATACACCAGGAGGGAGAGAGACTATGTTATAGACCAGGAGGGAGAGAGACTATGTTATACACTGACCTGGGGAGAGAGACTATGTTATACACTGACCTGGGGAGAGAGACTATGTTATACACTGAGCTGGGGAGAGAGACTGTTATAGACCAGGAGGGAGAGAGACTATGTTATACACTGAGCTGGGGAGAGAGACTATGTTATAGACCAGGAGGGAGAGAGACTATGTTATAGACCAGGAGGGAGAGAGACTATGTTATACACTGACCTGGGGAGAGAGAGACTATGTTATAGACCAGGAGGGAGAGAGACTATGTTATAGACCAGGAGGGAGAGGGACTATGTTATAGACCAGGAGGGAGAGAGACTATGTTATACACTGACCTGGGGAGAGAGAGACTATGTTATAGACCAGGAGGGAGAGAGACTATGTTATAGACCAGGAGGGAGAGGGACTATGTTATAGACCAGGAGGGAGAGAGACTATGTTATAGACCAGGAGGGAGAGAGACTATGTTATAGACCAGGAGGGAGAGAGACTATGTTATACACTGAGCTGGGGAGAGAGACTATGTTATAGACCAGGAGGGAGAGAGACTATGTTATAGACCAGGAGGGAGAGGGACTATGTTATAGACCAGGAGGGAGAGAGACTATGTTATAGACCAGGAGGGAGAGAGACTATGTTATAGACCAGGAGGGAGAGAGACTATGTTATAGACCAGGAGGGAGAGAGACTATGTTATACACTGACCTGGGGAGAGAGACTATGTTAGAAAGAGAGAGAGAGAATGTTAGAGAGAGAGACTATGTCAGAGAGAGAGAGAGCGAGAGAGAGAGACGTATACACTGACCTGGGAATAATAACTATATTATAGACCTAGAGAGAGAGATTGGAAACCAAATGTCTACTACAGTCTATTCTGTAGAGAGAAACATGCCTCTAATCCCTACCTGCTCATAAATGTCTATCGGAAGTCACTGTGGTTTAAAAATGAAACAACTGTGGGTACAGCACAAGTCCACTAGTGGCAGTGACGGGTAGGTATACAACAAAGCTGCCCAGTACAACCACCACAGTCGTCTACTGTTTATACTGGGAGTTTCCCAATGTATAACCACAGTATTCTACTGGTTATACAGGGGAGCTTGCCAGTACAACAACATTATTCTAATGGTTGTACTGGGAACTGCCAAATACAACCAGTCTCCTAGTGGGAGCTGCTTCGGCGAAGGACTCTTTGCTCACTGGCTTGCTCTTATTGTTACTCGTACGCAAAAGTTGAAAGATAGTGAACCAAGACAGGGGATACGTCTGATAATAGCTCAACAAAGAGAGACAAAGAGAGAGAGCAATCCAGTAATACTTTAATAACGACGGGTATGTGCTCTGTGAGCTCTGTGGTGGACGTGTTGCAGCTGGCAGGGAGACTCTGCTGTTGAAACCCTTGGATACACACAGAGAGACTGCTGTGAACCACCACTGAGAATAACACCACAGTGCCCTGGTGACACATTAGAGAAGGCCGGACCTCACCCACACACACACATCGAAGATAAGTGGTGCGGGTTTGATTTGTTATGGAATATTGAGTTTGTGTTCCTGTGTGCTTTTCTTTCCAATGACGTTGTGCGTGCCACGCGCGCGCACACACACACACACACACACACACACACACACACACACACACACACACACACACACACACACACACACACACACACACACACACACACACACACACACACACACACACACACACACACACACACACACACACACACCTGAACATGGCCTTCCTCTTGTTGACAAAGAAATGACCAACCTTTACAATAGCGCCAGACTGACGCCATGAACAGCTTCCTTTACACACAAAGACATAAATACAGAAGCAGAGAGGAACACAAGCACACGCCAAAACATTAAAAGGATGCCTTGAGGAGTTTATGTTTGTGTTTGAATGTCACTTCTATATCCATTGTACGTTTTGTTGCTGCAGCGAAATACAACGAAGCCCTTTGAATTGAAGAGAGAAATAGAGAGGAAGAGACAGAGAAATAGAGAGGAAGAGAGAGAAATAGAGAGGAAGAGACAGAGAAATAGAGAGGAAGAGACAGAGAAATAGAGAGGAAGAGAGAGAAATAGAGAGGAAGAGAGAGAAATAGAGAGGAAGAGAGAGAAATAGAGAGGAAGAGAGAGAAATATAGAGGCAGAAACAGAAATAGAGAGGAAGAGAGATAGAGATAGAAATAAAGAGGAAGAGAGAGAAATAGAGAGCAAGCGAGAGAGAAATAGAGAGCAAGCGAGAGAGCAAGCGAGAGGAAGAGAGAAATAGAGACGAAGAGAGAGAAAAAGAGAGAAGAGAGTGTGAACGAGAGGAAGAGAGAGAAATAGAGACGACGAGAGAAAGAGAGCAGAAGAGATAGATAGAAAGAGGGAGAGAGAAAAATATAAAAAGAGAGAAACATATATAGAGAGAAGAGAGAGAAAGACAGAGAGTAGGGCTGGGTAAAAAAAAAAGATTTTGGATTGATTTCATTTACATTTTGCAATATCGATTCATAGGGCATGATGAGATCAATTAAAAAAAAAAATCTTTTTTTTTTGTTTGGTTACCATTATTATTATTTTTGCACTTTAATAAACAATACCTTCATGCAATTTGCAGTAATGGAATGTTGTAGTTCAAGTACACTTTCACTTGCAATTCCTTTCTAATTTCAAAATTGCACTTTTGAGATTTGAGACAGTTTTGTTTACAGCTCAAGTTTAAACTGTCCAATATACAAGTTTTCACTTAAAACCTGTTGTTTAAGATGAAGAGAAAGAATAAAGTACATTTGTATTTTGTGACACGGTTGAGCCATTTTCATTATTTAAGAGCAGATTGAATCGAATCGAATCGTGATTAATCGATTCAGAACCTTATGAATCGAAATCGAATCAATTTAGGAAATTGGCCATGATACCCCGCCCTAACAGAGAGAGCTGCTTGTCAGCATTCGTCTCTATCATCACTTCTGAGGAATTCTGGCAATTAAATATTTCACAATACAACTCTGAAGAGAGCTTCTACAGCTCATCCAATCAGGAAGTGAGTGGGCGGTTCTACTGCACCTCCACCTTTATTTGATTTGTCCTGCATGGTTTTTGTTCGGGTGGAGTCAATTATGCCAAACAAATGGGGGGGGGGGGGGGGGGGGGGAGTAGTCCAGTCGCATAGTAGCAGGAAGTACTTTACTGTAACCTCTAAAAGTCATCTCTAAAAGTCATTCCTCAGTCTACAAGTTTCAGTATCTCAACATCTCATAGGGAAGCTGTTTGTGAGAGAGAGAGGGAGAGAGAGAGAGAGGGAGGGAGTACACAGGCCAGTGGAACACACCCTGCTGAGTCATCAGGCTAGCTTTGGACACACACACACACACTTTATGACAGCTGGCAAAATAACGTCTTGGACCGCATCACACAGACTGAGGAGTGTGTTTGTGTGGCTAGGCATTAATGACAGGGAAGCTCTCTGTTCCCTGTGTATGGTCCGCGCTTTCGCTCGCGCGCGCACACACACACACACACACACACACACACACACACACACACACACACACACACACACACACACACACACACACACACACACACACACACACACACACACACACACACACACACACACACACACACACACACACACACACACACACACACACACACACACACACACCCTGCCTGTCTTAACAGGTTGGTCGCTCCACATTCACCCAACAAAACTTATCAGGCATGATGAAAAAATAAAAACATACTGCTTTGGTTTGAAACTACTACTAGTTATCTAAAGAACCATTAGAGAGACAGGCAGGCAGGCAGATAGATAAGGAGGCAGACAGTAAGACAGGCCGACATGTAGGCTCAGCAGCAGGTGACCAGGGTATAAATAGTATTCACATTAGAAAGTGACAGACCTGAGAGGTGACATCACTGTAAGGAGGGGGAGAGGTGAGGAAAGGGGGAGGGGAGTGAGGAACGTGTGGGTGAGGGGGGTGAGGAGGATGTCTGACAGGGTGAGGGAGGGAAATACTTGAGACTAAATCCAGAGTTGAAGAGCTGAAGGAGGAGAGATGCAGCTGGGTGGAGGACTGAAGCAAAGCCTGATTCTAATCAGATTCTTATCATTAATATAATTTGTACAATTTCATACACACTTTTATCCAAGTATTTTTGGTTGATTCTGGTGTTCGAGTCTGAAGCATCGCCCTCAATCAGACTCGAACACCAGAATCAACCCAAAATTCTTGATTGACCAAAAATACTTGATTGATTTTGATTCAAAATCAAAATCAATAGGAAAATACCCACCACAAGGGCATTTTAACATACAAAATCGCTCATTGACGCTCATACAAAACGACCCAAGACAACTAGGTTGCTGAGCTGAAAGCGTGGGGTTAGTGTACACCTGGAGGAGAAGGTAGAGGTGGGACAGTACAGAGACAGGAGGACCCGGTAGAAGTAATGGTAAACTTGCTCTGGGATGCCGACAGGTAGTCTGCGGATGTAGGGGATTGAACCAATATACACTTATGCTTAAATTACACACACACACACGCACACACGCACACACACGCACAATGTCTTATAAACAACATCAAGATCAACAGCTGGAGAGAGAGAGAGCGAGAGAGCGAGAGAGAGATCCATACACAAACAGCCTCTTGTTTCCTATCCAAGACCAGCACATTGAAATTGGTGTGAAGATGCTTCCTGCTACCACTACACAATGCAACAACTGTTTAGAACTGATAATGATGACTTAGATCTTGGCCCTCACTGAATCGTCTTGCTGTCTTGCGAGACCGCGACTTCACTCTTCAACTACTGTTTAAAATCAATTAAAAACAACACACCAGCCAAAAAGTTGTTTTGGTTTGAGTTGATACAAGACACACACACACACACCAAGTGTTTAAGTGCTTTGCATTGACTTATATGCGGCGGGCCTCATACATTCCATCAGCTGAGCGATGCTGCATGACGTCACGAAGAGGTCTACGGGGACCCTGTGTGACGTCACGAACACAACGGTCAGTGGTTAGGAGTTATCGTAGAGTGTTTGGTTTCATTTCACGTCCACTGTCAAACAAATCCCCTCTTCCCGAAACAAGTAGTAAGCTTGACCGTTTTTGCTAACCACTGCAGCCTTTTAGCTTTACTTCCCCTGATGAGTTACTCCAAACACAGTGCACTGGAGTTCAGAGAGAAGTTGACTTAACTTTCAGCCTTCTCACCACAACGATACAGACCAGCTCCACTCACGCATCAAAATCGTGAACCGTAACCGCTCAACAACAGTACTTGGGGGTAACAAGTAAATATTATTATTTTTGTTAGCGGGACATTAGCATGGCTGGAACAACACTTGTAGTTTGGAGCCGCAATGAGCAGCTAACTTGTTAGGCTAACAGCTAGCCTCATTCTGTCAGTCTGGTAACAAACCGGCTGACAGCCCGAGTGTTAGTGATTATTCTCCCCGGTCTTACCGGAGGGTAGGCCCGATACAGTTGGTGTCGGTGCTTTCGATCTCCCGTAGGATCCGCTCGTGCTCCGCCGCGGTTTCTACGCTCGACATCCCGGGTGTTGATGCGACCTGGAGGACCAAGTCGCTCCGAGCTACACACACATAGGGAGGCGCTCCATTACTCGCCAACACGCAGTACGGCCGGGCGGGGCCTCGCTCGCTCGCTCTCTTTCTCTCTCTCTAGTAAAAAAAAGTTGATCACATGTATAACATATTCGGGTACGGCAGGTGGCGATGTGTTCCTTCAAACAAAGCTAGCAAAAACTGGGAATTTAAGAAAATAATCCAGGGGTATCATTCGACAGTGGTTCTTTGTCTAGCGCTCTTTAAAATGTGACGGTACTGACCAACACAGGCACCCTAAGCAAAGAACATTGCAATTATTGAATTGACCTGGGAAGATAAACAACAAATGTTTGGAAAGACTCTCACAGAGAGGCATCTAGAACCTGATTGGGAAACCTGAATAGGGCATATCTAGGGTATTTTTATTTTTTTTTTACTGCCATATTGATTGTTGCTAATATCAAATAAGATTAGATATTTCTTGATTGTATACAATGATGTGGCATTATAAATCTCAGTCAATCTCAATCAACATAGTTTGCACAAAAGGTATTAATTAAGCCTACCTGATTTGTCATCCGTGAGGAGCATTCATTAGACCTCAATCTAATGACCGAGGAGGAGAGCTACACTGGGGACTGGGTCAAATCAATACATGCTAGGGAACAGGCCATCAGGAGGTAACAACCGGTTAGAATGTGTGTGTGTGTGTGTGTGTGTGTGTGTGTGTGTGTGTGTGTGTGTGTGTGTGTGTGTGTGTGTGTGTGTGTGTGTGTGTGTGTGTGTGTGTGTGTGTGTGTGTGCCTGCCTGCCTGCCTGCCTGCCTGCCTGCCTGCCTGCCTGCCTGCGTGCGTGCGTGTGTGTGCCTGCATGCGCGTGTATGCGTGGCTTTGTAACGCGTTTACATTAGGCTGCGTGTAAACGATGGTATAGTGTGCGTTCTGTGTTAACCAGGTACGGGAGTCCGTTCCTGGAGCCTGGTGAAAAACAACGCTGAAAGATAGCTTATACTATTCAGTCGGCCTGTCAGTCTGATTATCTTTGTGCCTCTTTGTCAGTTGGATCCTTCCTTGTGCCCAGCAGTGAATTAACTGCTGAAGGTAACAGCACACCCTCTGGTGGTAAGAGGCCAGTACCGCAGGATGCTGTTAAGGTACAATAATGATTTATAGACACAATATATTACAGTACCTTTTTCACAGAGAAAACAGTCATCTACAGGTTTAAATACCATCAACAGGTTAATAGTAGATAGTCCAGTGTTTAGGATGTTTGACTCCCAGCTGAAAGGTTCTGAGTCCAAGTCCAAATGTTTAACTTAACCATAATATAATGTTTAGGCCTATCCTATTTCTTTCCGCTCCCTCTTCTAACCTTGTTGCAAGGCAGCAGAGTTTGGGTTGCTAGAGGGACAGTTGACACTTGAACCTATAGAAACAGGGCCTGGCCAGCCATTGGACAGATTGAGGATCATTAATGTAGCTAAAATAAAAATCACTATATTATATATAATAATACACACTATATTACATAATAATTAAACGTAATTTATAATGAGTTTCCTCCGTAAGTTTCTCCTTATTTTTCTTAAGTGCATTTTTACATGCTAGTGGAAGATAACTTGTGACGGTTGAGGTCCCTTCATACCGTTTCATAAAAATCGCTTGTGATCTGCTTTTGATCCATGCTATGACTTGTTTGCAGCCATACAATATTAGTTTCTCCAAAAATTATCTTGTATTTTATTCTATTGTATTCTATTTATATTTCTATATAAATAAAAAATACAGAGTATGTCACACACAAACATTTCACTGCACATCCTGTATGAGTACGTGACAAATAAAATCCTTTGATTCTTGATCTTGAATCTTGTATTTTGTGATTGAGTAACTTTTAAATTATCCTCAACTCTAACTATAAATGTGTGAGAACCCTGTGGGCTGTAGTGTAAAATAAGTTGAGAAATACTAGTGGTCGCTGAGTCTTGGATGAGGACGGATGGAGGGGCAGGCCTTGGAAGTAGCCCAAAACCATGCTGCAAGAGGGGAAAGGAGAGGAGGCCCATGTTCCAAAGGTAGGTGCGGGCATCTGAGCCAGAAGGATAGTTGGGATGTGTCCCAAGGGAGCTGGACATGATGGTAGCAAGCGGTGGATCTAAAGGGGTCCAAGAGCGAGCTTTGGAAGCTGAGGCCCACAACATCAATTGTCTTCTCCAGGCTGGGCATGACATTCCACCAAGCCCAACCAACTCTTATCTGGGGGAAGATCGAGTCCCCAATGTACCCTGTGTGACAGAGGATAGGGACCCAGTATCCTATTCACAAACATGTGGTTTTTCTTAAGTTATTCCCATTTCCATTGTGTTATGTCAAATAATAAAGATGTTTGGAAGAATGCAACAGTTTTTCTGAAATTTGATAACTTTATTTGTCATCCTTGGGACCCTATTAAAAACAGGTGGAATTTCCTCGAATTTGCCTCTTATAGACCTTTCACACATGTAAAACAAATCACAACGGTCAAGTCTAATAAGCGTACCGAAAGCCGACCATTCGGTGGATAATCCCCGGTTGGGCTGTATGTGTGGAAATGACTGAATCCGCCCCTCCTGAGTTTACCTAGAACTTGAGAGCGAATTCACAAGGAGCGAGTGGGCGTGTTGCTGACATATCGATGACGTTTCTATCATGCGACTGGCACGAAGCCGGGAGAATACGAAGCGTGAAGAACAAAAGACAACAACAATAATGGTTCATTGGCAAGACGAAGAGATTCGTCAACTTCTGAGGGTAAGGGCCAAGGCTGAAATCTCCAGACAAATAGTAGGAACGGCAAGAGACTCTGTTGTTTATGACCAAATTACGAAAGGCCTACGCGAAAAGGGAATAATCCGAACCAAGGCTCAGGTAAACACCAAATTAAAAGCTCTTAAAAAGCAATACCAAACGTTCGTCGACCGTAGAGGCCGTAGTGGAAACGGCGATGAAACATGGTGCTATTTAGGTTTGTGCGAGGCTATATGGGGATCGAGTCACTCGCCGAGACCTGTGGCTTTGGGCTTGGGCCAGGAAATGGCGTCCACCTCCAGAAGCACGGAGACCTCCTCCCCGAGTACCCCCGAACCACCAAGCAGCGACAATGACGAGAAGCCTTCAGTAGCTGATCTGTCGATCAAGGATTCGGGTTGTAGTACAGGTACGATTCTATTGGACCATTTAATGCCGTTATTCATTCGTGTAGCCTAGATAGTTGCATTATAAAGAGCAAAACATAAGTTATTGATTATGTTTCTTCACCCCCCGCATGTGATTTAGTGTGCTCGCCACCTACTGCAAGTGTATAAATGACTATGTAGGCTGCATGATGATTAAAACCGATCTTATCTTACAGAATGGACCGTTCCTGATGAAGAACCTCCTAGGAAGAAGTCGAGGAACAAGACAAACTTGGAAAGGCAATCGGCAGAGGTGAGGCGCGTCTTCAACGATATGGACAAGGACTTCCACGAGCGAGAGCGGCTTCGGCTGCTCGAGGAGCGGGAGTACGAGGAGCGCTGGCGGCGAGAGCAGCAGGAGCGGGAGGACCGCCGCCACAGAGAGGAGATGGCCGTTCTTCAGGACATGACCTCTGTACTCCGACAAATGGCCCAAGCCCAGCAGCAGACGGCGGACGCGCAGCCTCCACCCCTTCCCTCGGGGAGCCACTCCTGGAGCCCAGAACGGATCCGGCGGCTGGAGGAGCGGGACTTTATGGAGCGGCGCCGCAGAGAGGAGCAGGAGCGCGAGAACAGGCAACGGAGAGAGGAGATGGCGGTTCTTAAGGACTTGACCTCGACACTCCGACAAATGACCCAGGCCCGGCAGGTGCCGGCCGCGCAACCTCCAGCCCTGCCCCCGGTAAACAACCCCTGGAGTCCAGAACAGCTTCAGCTGTTGCAGGAGTAGGTAGAGCAGAGGAGGAAGAGTGGCTGCGAAATGCTCTAAGATGAGACTGTCCGTCAATTTCAGCCGGGCTGAGCCAGGCTGGGCTATTCATGTCTGCTGGATATTGTGATTACACATAGACACAAGGCCATCAAACCGTATAGCACCTCACTCCACATCTATTTGTGGCTAGTTTGTTTTTGGTTTTACAGTTCTCTATTTTATGCTATTGTAAGTGATGTACAGTACCATGAGTTATGTCATGGGATGAATAAGGTTTTGAGATAAATGCACAAATGCGACACTTGTTGTTCAAATATGACACTTGTGTTATATCTATACCCATGGGGATGATACTGTACTCTGCCATTTTCTATTTTTCACTCTGCACTTGATAGATAAAATACGTTGTCTTGAGACAAATTCGTTGTCCGTTTTCTTCGATGCATCTTTTGAAAATATTGGAAATGTATAAGCTATTCATATCTAGCATCTCGGGCCAAAACCAGTGAACACTATGCCTCAAAAGTTGCCTTATTACGAAATTGAGATTTTTCATCATTGAGGAGCCCTTAAATTCCCTCGACAATAACAAGTTCTTCCCAAGGTCGAAACCCCTTTGAAACCAAAAAAGGAATCGCATGTTCCTCATATAATGCTCATTTAAAAGTCACAAATCCTTCAGCGATGCAAAAAGGTAACGGGTGAATAATAAAATCCAATTATTATTTGATTTGATAAATTGTTTGTACAAATAAAACGGATGGTTTCAATTTGTATCAACAAAGATTTTGGACCAAAGTTGTATTTACAACTCTCAGGTGGGCGTGGCTACGCCTGCAGTGAGGTTCAAGAGTTCACCTGCAAGTCCGACTCGGAAGGGAAGATATAAAATCGACAAGCGTTGAAAAATGGAGGTAAACATTATTATTTAGCACTAGAACAGATCACACGAGGGCTTTGGAGTGTTGAAGTAAGCGCTGACACGTAGCGATGTTCACTAATCCATAGTTAATCCATACGTAGTTGAATGGTCGATTTCGAGCTAACGGATAAACAACATCAGTCAAGTTGTATTAAATGACTGTCTGTCTCTATCTACTATTAGCATAATAGGTACTTTAATCATTAAGTCTTTACCCAAAGTGACCTGCAGTAATTGTTAGGGGTTAGGGGAAGTGGAGCATAAACACTGATCTCGCTGAAGCCTGCAGTAGAGAATGTTACGCTTACAATACGTAAGTAAGTAAATATTTGATTGTCTCTTTCACGAGAGAAATTTGCTTTGGGCAAACAGAGAGAGCGTCGGCGACACATTCATAGACATACATAAAACATGAAACATGAAACCCATTGCATTACCCAAAACATGGCCTCACCCAAACACATGGCCTAACCCCCACCTTGAAACCCATTATAATACCTTACGCATCCAGTAGAGGAACGCGCTACTTATGATGCAGAAAGTAACCCTGCTTTCACCATAAACCTCACGTTTAGTCCCAACCAAAAATCTCATTATTGAGTGATGTTGACCTCAATCGTAAAGGCGTAGAGGACATATAGAAGTGGTTCCGTGTACTTTATAAGTTCGGACCATTTGTCCTGGGTTATTTAGCCTATAATATTTCCGAAATATTCCATGAACCTTGGGGCCTGATGTCTCCATGATAATCCGGCCCCCATCTTTCGGTCTTTCTGTCTCCACGTACCTGGCTCTCTCCCAGGCCCAGAGGAAGCTGTTGAACAGTACAGAGCTGTGTGTGGACGAGGCCCTGTGCGGTCTGGTGCGGTCGGCCAGTGGTCTCTGTCTGCTGAGGGGTCTACGAGTTGTGGTGCGGTCTGACCTGAAAAACCTCAATGGGAGGGTGGGTCTGGTCTCTGGAGGGGGGTCCGGCCACGAGCCAGCGCACGCAGGTAGGGGTTCTGTCTTTCACCTGTCTGTTTGGCTCTTCACCTGTCTGCCTGTATACATTCTGTAATCCTGTTAGTGTTTCTCTATGTCTCTCTATCAGAGTGTGTGTGTGTGTGTGTGTGTGTGTGTGTGTGTGTGTGTGTGTGTGTGTGTGTGTCTCTCTTTCACAGTTCGCGTCTATGTCTTTAGCTCCAGGTAATATTTTCACAGGTCTCTCTCTCTTTCTCTCTGACTCACTCTATCGCCTCACAAACTTATTTTTAGGACACGTCGGCCTGTGAAATATTGGATTTAATTATAGAGCATGATCCTCGAAAAGTACAGGCAGCAAAGTTACAAAGGATACATTCTTTTTTGTAGACAATGGGTGAACAGGATTCTTCAGGGAAACGTTTATTGTGGGTAGTTAATACAAAGGTAGCAAAGGTGAGCGCGAGTGACCGTCGTGAAGAGTTTAGGATTGGCGGGAGAGGCCAAGTTCAACTGCAATAAACTACGAGGGAAGTGGTCATGTCTGCAAGCAAGGCTGCCACACAGTTTAAGGAAGCTACACAACAAAGAAGACAGTTGGCTTGGCCTGAGTTTCAGACTTCGTGGCTACAATGGCAAAGGCAAATAACAACAATCTTAATAGCTCCGTCAGAGAGAGGAAGGGAGGCATCTCTATGTACAGGGAGAATGTATACATTGCCTTTTAATGTGAATGTAATAATTATATAAACGAGATTAATATAATTGCATATTATAGTTATGATTGATATATCCACGACACTCTCGCTCTCTCTCCATGTGTGTCTATGTCTCTCGGCCCAGGTTACATTGGTGCAGGGATGCTGTCCGCAGCGGTTGCCGGGGGCGTGTTCGCCTCCCCTCCCCCGGCCAGCATCCTGGCGGCCGTCCTCCACCTCCACGACGCGGGTGCGGCCTGTGTGTGTGTGTGTGTGTGTGCAGGTGTTTGTGTGCGGTGTGGGTGTGTGGTCGTTGAACTGCTTTACGTTGTGTGTGACGCATCATCTTTACATTATTAAGATCGCCAAGATGAGGTCAATTAAAGGAGTGCCTTTTGGGTTGGTCAGACGCAGAATCATAACAACGAGCACCAGCGTGTACAGTATATATGAGAGTGTAGCTAGGCGGGATACTACTATGTAAAGGGTAAGCACTATGTTTACCAGTAAGGGTTGTGGTTGTGGACCTCTGCAGGAGCGTCGGGGGTCCTTCTCATTGTGAAGAACTACACCGGAGACCGCCTTAACTTCGGCCTGGCCGCCGAGCAGGCCCGTAACCGCGGCGTCTCCGTCGCTATGGTGATCGTCGCCGACGACTGCGCCTTTGAGCGCCCCGGCAAGGCTGGGAGGCGGGGCCTGTGTGGTACCGTGTTCGTACACAAGGTCAACAAAGTGTTTTACATTAAGCAAGGGACACGTCTTTATTAATACGTGTACCTGTATATTTACCTGTACAGATAGTGTGTATAAAAACCCTAATCAACCCACCTTGCATTCTAATTTCTGCAGTTGCTTAATTCTTTTAAATTAGGTCGTTCCACACTTTTTTTTTTATGTGTCTGCTCCAATATTGATTCTAATCTCAGCCATCCCTTTAGATAACAACATCCGTTAAGTGAATGAATGTAGTCGCCTATCGTTAAGTAAAGTTTGTATACGTGTGTTAATGTGTGTGCATACAGTTGGCAGGGGCCCTGGCAGAAGAAGGCTACCCATTAGACAAGATTGTTGCCAAGGTGACAGAGGTGCTGAAAGGGATTGGTGAGTCTTCCTGTCACCATTTCCTCCTTTATAGTGTATTCAGTCGGCATTAAAAAACTGGATCATAGAGAAAGTGTTGTTGTTGTTGTTATTTACTGTACGTGTGTTTGCAGGTACTTTGGGGGTCAGTCTCTCTCCCTGCAGTGTTCCAGGATGTCTGCCCTCCTTTCAGCTGCCCCCCGGAGACATGGAGCTGGGCCTGGGTGAGAGAGAGAGAGAGAGAGAGAGAGAGAGAGAGAGAGAGAGAGAGAGAGAGAGAGAGAGAGAGAGAGAGAGAGAGAGAGAGAGAGAGAGAGAGAGAGAGAGAGAGAGAGAGAGAGAGAGAGAGAGAGAGAGAGAGAGAGAGAGAGAGAGAGAGAGAGAGAGAGAGAGAGAGAGAGAGAGACGTTTATTTATTTAGTTTAATAACTATTTTTGTAGATATATCTTTTAAAAAAAAAAATCTAGGCCTACATTGCTATTTTTCCAGTAAAATTGTTCAATATTGTTGGCAATGTACATTATCCAGGGCAATAGATAATAAAAAAAAAAGAAAGAACAAGAGATGGAGAGAGGAATTGAGAGCGGAGCAAGAGAGTGTTGCAGCTTTGATTGACAGCTATGTGGTTCTTTCAGGTATCCATGGTGAGCCCGGAATCCAGAGGTCAAAGGTCGGCATTTATGGAGAAGGATATCTATTTTTAACAATATATACAATATATTATATCAAAATATATTATATCATAATCTATTATGATATAATAGATTATGATATAATATGTATGCCATATGCGGTGATCTTTAGGTGGCGTGTGCAGACCAGGTGGTGAACACCATGATAGATCACATGACCAACCCCAGCAGCCAATCACATCTGCTGCTCAACTCAGGTAAGTCACCTGTGTATCTATACGTGTGTCGGTATGTGTTACAACCCTTCTCTCCAGGGGACATTGTGCATGTGTGTGTCTGTGTTATAACTTGTCTCTCTCTCTCTCTAGGGGACAGTGTGGTTCTGTGTGTCAACAATCTGGGAGCTCTGTCCTGTTTAGAAATGGCTGTGGTCACAAGAGCTGCACTCTCTACACTGGGTAAGTGTGTGTGTGTGTGTGTGTGTGTGTGTGTGTGTGTGTGTGTGTGTGTGTGTGTGTGTGTGTGTGTGTGTGTGTGTGTGTGTGTGAGAAGACATGGTGGTGAGCTTTGACAAATGAATAACAAAATACTAGGAAGGAAGCCCAAATCAAAAATCACAGTGTAAATAATGAACACCAGGTGAGTGAAATCAGTGTGCCATGTGATGGGGGGTTTCCATGGTTACAGAGGCCCGCGGAGTGGTGGTTGCCAGAGTGATGTCAGGGTCGTTCATGACATCGCTGGAGATGGCCGGAGTCTCTCTCTCCCTGATGAGGGTCGACCCTGAAGTTCTCAGACTGTTTGGTAACACATACCCTTACACACACACACACACATAGCCTTGCACATCTATATATCTATAGATAGATAGATAGATAGATAGATAGATAGATAGATAGATAGATAGATAGATAGATAGATAGATAGATAGATAGATAGATAGATAGATGAATAAAGAGTAGGGCTTTCAAACAATTAATCGCATAGTTCTGGTAAGTTAACTCGCGATTATTAAAAAAAAAATAAAAAATTAAATCCAATCAATTGACAATCTCTTATACGAGATTAACAAAAGGAATGACACATTATCATTTATACCGAATGTACTCAATATATAAGCAATAATAATAAGCAAAAACTAAACCAAGTGATCTTGAGGGAGTTTTATTGACTCACTCAGTGTGGGTTGAAGATGGGTTGTACTGTATATACTCACACACACCCACTGTGTTCCTGGTAACGTTCCTGGTTACTGCAGATGCCAAGACGAGCGCTCCCGCGTGGCCCAACCTCAGCAGTGTGTGTGTGAGTTCACGTCAGTACACCGTGGAGCCCCCCGCGCTGCGCACGTGGGCCCAGGGGGGCGACGCCCACTCTGAAGGTAGGAGTGATATGATATGTGTTCTATGTTAGCTCATGGATTTTCTTACGTTCTTAGATCCTGTGTTGTCCATCACTTTAAGAATGAGCACTCTTCACTTTGGGTATGTTTGTTTTGTTCCCCAGGGCCGCTGAGCCCTGTGATGCGTTCAGCGCTACAGAGGATAAGCTCCGCCCTGCTGGACAGACAGGAGGAACTCAACGCTCTGGATCGGGCATCTGGGGACGGAGACTGTGGCAACACACACGCACAGGCTGCCCGAGGTGAGACACGCACTCAAACACGCACGCACACACACAAACACACACTATATGATGAACGTAAACCTGTCATAACTGGTTATACTGCTAGATTGTTTTGTCTAGTGTCTTTTGATTGATTGAAGTATCTGCTAAATGCTTAGGTAAGGTCAGAGGTGAATGGTGCTTACATAGTATGTCATAAAATGCTCTATGCTTTGCTCTATGCTTTGCATCGAGCAAGTATGATTCAAAGCTCAATATTTAAACTTTTCACTCACAGCCATTCAGGAGTGGCTCTGCATTCATGTGGTGCCTGGTTGCCCGGGGCAACTGCTGTCTGTCCTGGCCGGATTGGTGCAGGAGAAGATGGGCGGGTCTTCAGGGGGGGTAGGTGATAATAATGTTTGAGGTTTGTGAGGTGGTTTCTTTGGAAGCTGGGACAGACAAAAGTTTGCATTTTTGACCTAATTAAAATAGTTATGTTGTGACATTACAAGATTGACATATGGCCGTTCAAATTGTCGTTCAAATTGCAATGCAGTGGCATAACTGTCTTTCCCTGTCACACTCTTTTGTACACATACCCACCGCACACACACACACACACAGATATACAGTCTCTTCCTTACAGCGGCAGCAGGACATTTGACCGAGGGATTGAGCCATGCCGGGGCCTGGGCCAACGCAGTGCATGCTGGGACACAGGCCATGATGAGGTACCAGACCAGTTAAAGAGAGTGTGAGTGTGTGTGTACGTGTACGTGTGTGTAACATGTTTTTTGTGTTCTGCGTTAACCAGGTACGGAGGGGCGGAGCCTGGCGACAGAACCATGGTGAAAGCTTTATTTATTATTGTCTGTCTGTCCGTCCGTCCGTCCGTCCGTCCGTCCGTCCGTCCGTCCGTCCGTCCGTCCGTCCGTCTGTACACTTGTTTGAATGTCAGTCTGAAAACCTGTTTGAATGTCAGTCTGATTATTGGTATGCCTTCATCAGTTGGATGCCTTGTGCCCAGCTGTGGATGAGCTGCTGAAGGTGAAAACAGCTCCTTCTGGTGGTGAGATGGCAGTACTGCAGGCTGCTGTTAAGGTACTGAGACGCAGTACAGAGTCATAGACACAATACAGCACAGTCCTGTTTCCCTGTGCTCACAGTCCAGTGATAAGGGTGTTTGACTCACAGCTGAAAGGTTCTGGGTTTGAATCCAAAAGTCCACAGTGAACCAGTAGAGCAAGACAACCTCTAAAAAGACTCAAATACAAATTCACTGTTTCACTGTTGCTGTAAAAGTGATTTACATCTTAAAACACGGACAGTCAAGTAGGGACACTCAGGCATGCAATGTACCAAAATTAAATGTATGTAGATCTTAAATATAATGTGTGTGATCTATTTCTCTTCCCGCCCTTTTTGTACCTCGTTGTCAGGCAGCAGAGTTGGGGGCGGAGTCGACCCGTGACCTCACAGCTAGAGCAGGGCGAGCGAGCTACATCGCCGCAGAGCGAGTGACCCTCCCCGACCCTGGGGCGGTGGCGGTAGCCGCCATCTTGAGAGCCGTGCTGGAGTCGCTAGAGGAACAGTCGTAACTTAGCAACCTGGCAAGCCATAGGACAGACTGAGGCCCAATAATATAGTTCAAATACAAATCACTATATTATGGTAATATACACTTTCTAACATGGTTATATAAACTAGACTATGAGGTTAGACTATTTAACAGGTAATAAATTGGTATTTTCCCCATAAACAACAATTACAACCCAATATATGCATCAATTTGTTATCAATAATTTTGGTGTGCTCAATAAAGGGGATACATGTAATTGTTGGTTTCAGAAGACATTTCTTAGTTGTAATGTATGCATTAAAGAGGTAATAACTGAATGACTTTCACTGAAGACAATGGTTATATTTACATTAATTAACAATATCTTAATGAAGTATTTAGGCTCTGTGGTTTGGCTTTTTTTTGGACTTTGTACTATTAGAGTTAATAAACAAGTATCACAAGTGTATTTATGCTGATTATGGTAAGTTTACCCTAACACTGACCTTACATTAGGGTCAGGGGTTACTACATTAGGGTAAAGTTTCTATAATAGGGGTCAGGTGATTCTACATCAGGGTTAAGTGTTTACCTCTGGGTTAGGTGATTCTACCGTAAAGTGTTTCTAAAAGGTTAGGGGATTCTATATCAGAGTTTAGGTGATTCTACAGTGGGATTATGTGTTTCTACATGGGGATTACGTTTTACTTAATGAAGGGTTTTAGAGATTGGGTTGCGTAATTCAATAGGTTATTCTACCTTAAGGGATTTTGAGGACAAAGTTAGACAAATCTTCAACTTGCTTCACAACGGCTGGCTATGGGCATTCACAAAACAACCCTAAACGTTTGTTTTCAGAAATGTGCAACTCACCGAGTGGTTAGTGGTGTTCGCTGATGTTCCAAATCAGGTATCGTTGCGATAAACAGTTTTTGTCGTGTTTTATTTGGCATTTTGTTAATTTATTGATTGCGGTTGGAAGACTCATTGCTTGTTGTAGTCTTTTTGCTCCGTTCTAGCCCTACTGTTGAGTCTGAGAACCGAGCTAAAAGACTACAACCAGCACCCCTGGATTCCGCTGCTGCCGTGATCTTCTCCTCAAGCAGTAGATTCAACATTTGTGCATATTTTCTTTCTCCTCTACGAATCTCGCGGTATGTTTAAAAAACAACACACAAGTTAATTTCGGGTTTAAAATGCATTGTAATGCGCGTTACTGAGATTTGTAACAATTAAAATATTACCTTTACAGCAAAAAGTAATGCAATCCAGTAATTGCATTACTTTTCTAAACGCGTTACTCCCAAAACTGACTGTATTATTATAACAATAGCCTACATCGCTTGGTAGGTCAATCATTGACCTGCCAATGATGCCCATTGGCAGGGAAGTCTGTGCAACCATTTGTTCACTGAAACACTCAAAACATTTTGAATTGTTAACGTTATAATGGTGCACTACTGAACATGGTGATTCATGTAGGCACCGCCTGGACTACTCATCCCATGTGTACAACCGTCAAAACAATGAGTTTTGCTTCTGTTTTTTTTTTTATTAGATAAGCTCCTGTATAATTGGTCATTGCATTGGTGGGAAATTAACTCATCATCCGTCTCACAAATGACGGTTTCCCAGACCGAGCTATTAGGTAGTAGTACAAACATTTACAGAATGGGCTGCGTCGCATTAGTCCCCTGATACAATTATGTTCACGCCCTTAACGTGTTTACCTTTTTGATTAAGTTGGATTGCCGGAATAGGATGCAAGCGGCATGATGAGAGTGCTCTGTGGACTTCTGGGTACTATCAACGTCACAAGAAGGAAGTCTAGACAATGGATGACATCATCTATGGACGGTTCCATCGCGTGTTGCGTCAGCATAAAACAAGAAGGACCATCAACTAAATCATTTTATTTCAATTTCATAATTAAAATTTACACTTTACATTAATAATTTATATTGTTTATACCGACTGTTTTTTCTGCCCTACTTGTTGTTTTTTCTGTTTGTCTTGTCTTGTCCTTACTTTAGCATTAGTTTAGCATTTACCTTAACGTCTATTTTCGTTTGTATTAGTACTTTGTATTTGTATTGTATTGTATTTCTATCCTGTGTTTTTCCACTGCCGCAACAAACAAATTCGTCCTACGGGGGATTAATACAATTGTATCTAATCTAGTCTAATCTAAATGACAAAGGCGGGCAAATCTTTTGCATTGTGCTTGCATTCTCTGTTTTAGATGCTCTTACACAGCAGCTCGGGACAGCCGTCGTCACCCAATACACTTTTGCCCAGGCTGTTCAAAAGTGGCTGCGCTATGCGCCAGGCCGTGCAGGCGGTAGTGGAAGACGTGACGTCATGTAATCGTGTAACAAAATGATTTTTTTTCACCTTAAACAGTGTGGTGTGGTCAGTGTTTTAGGCTAGGCTATAGGCATACAAGCTTTCAAATTTGACATGACTTTTTAGCATCCTGGCTGTCGGTAAAGCAGGATATTCATTATAGGCTATTTAATTTAGGGCATTACATTTTCGTATATTCACTGTCTGTTTAGTCTAGAATATGGATGAACAAAACGTGACTTGGCATTACAACATTTTGCATAACAGCATTCCCAGGGGCAGCACATTTCACAATCGCACTTCTTCGGTAGGGCCCAAACATTACTAGTCTCAGAGACAGTAGAGACAGTATATAGAGCTGTTTCACTGTGTTTCTCATGTCACATGTTAACATATTTACAAGATCAAGGGATTTCTAAAGAATTGTAGTGGTCAGGGATAAGGGATAACGAGTAATAAATCAATGGGTGTGCAAATATGACGTGAATACACACATACAAAGTGGCATTCCTATCTCTGACTTTCTATTTTCTTCTGGGCCTAATGGTTTCTCAGGTGTTACCCTGTTGGGCTGATAACTTGATCAAATGTTAAAGCAGCACTCTAAACAGATCACAACTATGTGATATTTTAACAGTAAAGGTCAGAGTCAACCTAATCCGAATGATAGCCCTCCATATAGGACTGGAGACCTCCACTGTGACGATCTTGTCATCCCTCCCACTTGAATGAGTTAATGCAATATGTGTAAAGCAACGCAACTAAACAGATGAACATATAGGCTTTTTTCTGCCTCTAGTACATAGTGTTTTAACTATGACATTTTTTATTTTCAGGCAAAAATCCAGATCACAAAAATCCCAAACTCGTGTCCTTGAAGCGGAGTGTTAATAACTGGAATCACTTGGTCATTATTTTCTTCTGACGTAATTAACACAGAGATTAATCTACAGAATACAAGAGAGGGTGGCATGGCTTGGCAGTGAGGCATATTGGAAAATGTGCTGGGAACTTACTTCCCGGTTCAGCCAATTTACTCTAATCAACGCATCGGAAGCTTAAATAAGGAAGTTATAGGGTTACTGTTGGGTAAGGTTTGATTTCGGACAGGATGGCAGTGAGAAACAATATTGGTAGAACACCTGCCATCAGATAAAGAATACAGGTTTAAACTACATTCCTCTACACCTGTGTTCCACCTCGTAGAGCTGGTCACCCTTGCAGGACACCTGTCCTCTCTACCTGGTCAGGTATATACTATAACAAACTTAGCATTCATATATTTAAGAGAGAGCTAGAACCTTTTGCTTTAACTTTCTGTCCCAAGTTATTTGACCCATGAGTTTTGTTTTATTTTAATTTGGGGGCGGCTGAAATCCTGTGTATATAAATATATACACAGGATATAAATAAAAAAAACACTTTCAACCAGGGAGGGCTGCGCTCCATGGCTCTCTTTGGGCTGGCCATGTTTTCCAATCAGATCACTCAAAATAAATTAATTTGTCTTTTGTTCAAGTGCAGGTCACCCTGATCAGGTGAAAGAATGCAGGATAATGAGGACAATGATGGTGGCTATTTCTGGCCTCCATAATGTTGGTGGAATTGAGACGTTCCGATTGGAGTCACTAGCACCAATCAGAACGTTTTCCTTCCTTTAGACCTCTTCCCGGACAACAGGAAAGACCAAGATGACCTTTACCACAGTAATGTAACAAGGACCAAAATAACATCCAAGAATGTGATGGTAATCCGAGTGACACTGGTGAAACAAACGTCCCCATAAACTATCCTTGTGGGGAAATTACATTTTCATTGTACCGAGGATAGACATTACGTTCTGATGGGGACATTTGGTTTACCACGTGTGCTTGATTTGCCACACAGTGTTACACCTATGTGGAAAGATTTACTACAATGCCCAAACCAGTATGTCTTTGTTTGTGTGAGTTTGTGAGTGTGAGTGTGAGTGTGAGTGTGTGTGTGTGTGTGTGAGTGTGTGTGTGTACACGTTTGTTTATATGATCTTCTCTAAACCAGTCTGGTAACATTTACCTGAATTTCACCCTCCTGGCATTCAGCCAAGTAGGCGGGGCTTAGGAGGGAGGGTAGAAATCTTGCAGGTATAAGTGAGCCAGGGTCCTCTTCGAACTTCACGGGGTAGTGAATCGAAAAGGCGGGGTATACAGAGAGGGACAGACTGAAGTAGGGCGAAGAGAAGAAGTTACCCTGTGCACGTACCTGGCTTGGAGTGTATCACCTGCATCTCTACTCCTGAGCTCACGTCTCACCTCGAGGAACAGGTAATCCCCCGACTCATATACGACAAACTAGACGGGGGGGAGAAAGACGGGGGGAGGGGGGGAGAAAAGGAGGGGTGGGAAAGGGAGAGAGAGGGGGGAGAAATAGAGATTGGCGAGAGAGCGGGAAGGGGAGAACGAGATGGAGGGGGACAAAAACAGCAAGATAGGGAGTGAGAGGGAGGGAGATAAAGAGGGGGGAGAAGGGGAGAAAGGGAATGAGGGCAGGGGGGGAGATGGGGAGAGAGAGGGAGGGAGATAAAGAGGGGGGAGAAGGGGAGAAGAATGAGAGTGCTGGAAGGAGGGGAGAAAGGGAATGAGGGCAGGGGGGGAGATGGGGAGAGAGAGGGAGCAGATGCAGCGAGAGAGAGAGAGACAGAGAAAATAAAGGTAAACAGAGTAGACAAAGTATTTGGCAACACTATAATTACAGCTAATCGCAGACAGCTTTAATTAGAACGTGAATTGAAAGAATGCGTAATGAGCATCTTGAAAACTGTATACCTGGAATTTTACTGCTCGACATTTTGTGTAATTTTACCGTCATGCTTTTGTTTATTTCTTAAGTCAACTGTTTGGAGTTCATAAAGTTCCACGATTATCCAATGACCCTTCAGCAGCTTTAGTTTAAAGAGGATGGAAATGTGTCTTATATAATCGTAAGCATAGTAGGCCTAATCTATGCCATTTCATCTGAAATAAGTCCCCAATTTAGAGGATCTTTTTTTCGCTATCTCCCCCAAAACACTATGTGAACGTTCCACTCTGCTGAGAACCCAGGGGCCTCATGTACTAAGGTTGCGTACGCACAAAAACGTGGCGTACGTCCTTTTCCACGCTCACGTTCAGATGTACAAAACGTGAAATGACCGTAAAAATGTGCGGTCCCCACGCCAGCTCCAGAGCTGTCGTACGCACGTTTCTACCATTATGTCCATGGTTTCTACAGCTATTGTTCCTTTGGCGACGCTTAGAGGTGACGCTGGGAAACTGGGAAAAAAGGTGAAAACAATGACTCAGAGTGATTTGCACATCAGAGACACACTAATGAACAATTAACACACCTTGCAATTATATGGGTGGCTATAAAAGCATGCGCAATGGATGAAGAAAATTGTTTTAAAAATGGCTGCGTTAGCGTTGTTAGAGGACATCGCAAATGGTCAAATCCGAAGGGCGCTGGAGACGCCGGGGCCGACGGAGGAGACGCCGGGGCCGACGGAGGAGACGCCGGGGCCGACGGAGCAATCCGTGCCCTCTCATTGCTTGTCTATTCAAAAATAAAAAATTTAAGTTAATAAACACGAGTCAAAGTCTTTAATATCCTGGCATCTTTACGCACGACTTATGTGTATTGCAAGCAGCCAATTGTATGACCAGTATAATTACAGCATTTATGACTTCAGCATATTTACCTTGGGGATGATCGGTGTCCCCTTCACGGGCTCCCACCACTCCGGTGAGAGCCGTGTCACCGATCAAAGCGGCCACTCTCAAATAGAAGGGGGAGAGTTCCCCCACTCCCGTCCCCCCACCTGTTGCGGTCACGCTTCGGCGGTGGGCAGAAACCCGCCGCTTCACCTCCACCTTGAGGTCTGACCACTTTTTTTTAATTTCAGAGTGTGTGCGCTGCTGAGACCCCACTGCATTGACGGCCTCGCAAACACACTCCCACTCACTTCTCTTTTGTTTTGCGTTGACAGGGTTCCAATAGCATATGCTTGCGCATTTCTACCTCGTGGAGCAAAATCTCGAGCTCAGACTCCGTGAAGTTTCGTTTTTTGCCTCTGTTCATGGTGCCAGGTGATCGGATTAAGAGGTGAATCTCAGGTCCAGAGGCCTATTTAAATGAAATTGCATATTTAAATGAGGGCGTGGACAGGGAGGAGTTTGGCACCTCGGCATGTGCGCTCAATTCAACGTTGATCGAGATGTACAAAAGAAACGTGCTTGGATCCATGCGTTCGCACACTTTGATACATCTGAATTTATTTGTGCGTAAGACAGTTTCTGGGTTTTGGCGTACGCCAAGTTTCAGTATGAAATCCACGCAAGTCTTAGTACATGAGGCCCCAGGTGACGTTCTTTTCGTGACCTCAGACTACCGTCTGACGTCACAATCCGGGGACCGGGACATCAGCAATGTGTTCTGTGTGGACATGTGGAGCTCTGTCTCTCTGTCTAACTGTTATGAGCGTTTTAATGAGCAATGTTTTATACGAATTCCGCAGTAGCGTTATACTTTAGGTATCCGTGAAGGCTAACCCTCACTCAGACGCGGACAAAAAAGGTTTTGGGTTCACTGGCTCTTAAATTTAAGGTTTGAAGCACATTAAAATAAATCAAAGTCAGTCCTTTGCTCTCCATTTAACTTATTCAATAGATTTCTATCCCTGAGTGGGGGGGGGGGGGGGGGGGAGGGGTGGAAGGAAGAAGCTTTTATCTTTCGTGAAAAAGCTTCTGACTGAATAGTAAATACTCTCTCTGACAGGAAGGCGTCACGTTTTTCTTTGTTCCCTTGTTTGTTTGTTGGACAAGGGTGATCATCTGTTATTGTTATTTTATTAATGAGGTGAGGAAGGCATGCAGTGCTCAACTATTGTTTCTTTCTTTATCATTCTCTACAATCTTTGGGACCTATTTCCTTCCTAAATTTTTCACCTAGAGACTCTATTTTTAAATGTTCACAGTAACTTAGAATCGCGCCCTTCTTTTCAGATTGTTTTAATATTCTATACTTTTTTAGATATTCTACTTTTAAAATATTATCTTTTTTTTAACATGGGAGTCAATGGGAGGACGACGGAGCGCTCCTCTGGTACTTCAACTGTTTAAGACGTAACTGAATCAATTTCCAACCGTTTATCTTCGTTCAAACCATTTAACAAATCTACACACTTGTATCTTCAATAATTTTAAACGGAATTTCGATATCATTTAAACTTTCTTCAGAATCTCAGTTTTAGTTTCATACCGGCTTCGTTTTCAACTGTTTTCATAGAAGACGTCTGCCAATTCTGACACTCCTACTCCCTCAAACATCGTTACTCAATCATTTTCCAACCGTTTACCTTCATTCAAAACATTTGACAAATCTGCACACTTAAATCTTAAATAATATACAAACGGAATTTCGATATCATTTAAAGTTTATTCAGAATCACAGTTTTAGTTTCATACCCGCTTCGTTTTCAGCTGGTCTCATTGGTTTACGTTGACCTGGAGCGTGAGGACGTTCAGCAGTGTTGCCAGATTGGGCGTTTTTTCCCGCCGGTTTGGGGCTACTTTTGGTGGACGTTCAGGTAGTGTTGCCAAATTGGGCGATTTTCCCCGCTCTATTGGGCTACTTTTATTCGCGCACCGGCTCACTATTCTCTTAAACACACACACACACACAAACACACACACACACACACACACACAAACACACACACACACACACACACACACACACACACACACACACACACACACACACACACACACACACACACACACACACACACACACACACACACACACACACTTACACATTTACATTTTCTTAAATGGTGTGCATGTTTACATTGTTTAATCCATTTAGACTTTTGAACGTTTGTTCAAATCCCTTCACTTGATTTAAGCCATTTAACGTTTCTTTATGTCTCAATCTATGTGGCTTTATTAAAAAATATTTTCACCCTCACTTTGTACTACAGCACTCACCGCATTTTCTGCAGGACATGCATTTTCTAGTTTTACTTATTGTACTTAAAAACATACCTTTATAGATTAGCTTTCTTCTAATCAGGTAGTCTTTCTTTCTGAAGCTATTTGAAACAGATTTTAATTCGGAGTTGTGTCTCTTGTCAGACACTCATTGCAATTTGCACGAAAGTGATTGATTGCTTGATTCCTTTTCATCCTTTGAATTTCTTTGAATAGTTTCATAATTTATTTCATTCATACTTTCCCAACCCTTTCATCAACCGGGTGTATCAGAAGTCACTGCGAGTCTCTTTTGATAAAAGCTTCTGACTGAATTATAAGTACTCTCTCTTTTGTGACAGGATGGCGTCCCTGGGCAGCCTCCTGTCTGATGAGCAGTTCCTGTGCTCCATCTGTCTGGACATATTCACTAACCCCTCATCCACGCCCTGTGGACACACCTTCTGCATGGGCTGTATCAACCGCTACTGGGACGGAGCCAAGGTACCTGTCTGTCTACCTGTCTGTCTCTCTACCTGTCTGATACTCTACCCGTGAGTAAGCCTATGCACATGTCTCTCTACCTTAGTTAGTAAAAGGTTAGTAAAAGGTACATGTCGATCCCTGTCCATCTCTCTACCAGTAAATCAAAGTAATGGTTCAAACCACCACTCTCTCCACCTCCGTTCCATTGCTCTCAACCTTCTGTCGTTTCCTCTCCTCCTTCCTCTCCTCCCTCCCCACTCGCTCCCTCTCCTTCCTCCTCCTCTCCTCTAGGTGTACGAGTGTCCTCTTTGTAAGAAGGCGTTCCAGAGGCGCCCCGAGCTCCAGGTCAACCGGACCCTGAGGGAGATCACTGAGCAGTTCAAGTCCATGTCCGTGCTGGGCTCGGGCGGGGCCGGGTACGGGGGGACCACGGTCATGAGAGGGGGGAGGGGGGGCTGGGTCGTTGGAGACGAGGATGGAGAAGAGGAAGGAGGAGCGGGGGGTGATGACCGGAAGAGGAGACCTAGAGCCTTGGGGAGGTTTGACTCTGACCCTCAAGACATCGGTGAGTACTGGACTAGGTTCTGTCCAGACTTCATTCTTACATTGTGATAAATATATCAATTTGTATATGAATATACATTAGTAGATCAAAGATCTCTTCAGAGCATCTGAGACCCAAGTTAAATGTGGGCGTCTCTTAAAGATCCCATGGCATGAAAATTTCACTTTATGAGGCTTTCTAACATTAATATGAGTTCCCCTAGCCTGACTACGGTCCCCTAGTAGCTACAAATGGCGTTAGGTGTAAGACGAGCACTAGGTATCCTGCTCTGCCTTTGAAAAAAACAACGTCGTTCAGACGTGCCGATTTGGATTTTTCCGCGTATGTCGTCGTACCGGGAAAGGTTACCTCCCCTTCTCTGCTTTGCCCGCCCAGAGAACTTGGCCCGCCAATGAGACAATGAGCTGCGACACTTCTTTGTTATTTGGATAACCGTTCCGCTGTTGGTGTGACGGCGCATAACACGTCGGGTTCTCTGACGTCTCTGGTATTTCCACAACGAGACTCGTGGCGGGGGTTATCTCAGCCATGGTTAAGAAAGGGGGAAAATAACTTTGGCTTTGACTCCCTGAAGTAGCCTACATGAACTGCGACAAGGAGTAGAAAGGGATTGTTGCCCGCAATTATCTCCCGCCAGAGCACCGCCGCCCGCTGCCCAACGCCGCGAGGCACCAACGCCACGAGGCACCAACGCCACGAGACACCACCGCCACGCGGCAGGCTGCCCGCTTCCAAGTCGGTGGTGCCTCGTCAGCGGGCAGCGGGGCTCCGGCGGGAGGCAATCGCGGGCGACAATCCCTTTCTCCTCCATGTCTCGTTTCAGTCTACTTCAGATTGATGTGGAACTGGAGATTCGTTTGAGATTCATAATATCGTCTGGAGGCGCACACAGCTTTTGGCCGTGACAATATATATTATATGATATATATATCTATGTATAATAGGATATTACTTAGATATAGAGCTCCAGGACTCCCACCAGAGCACCCTGAGTGTTCTAGAATATTTACAGAACACAAAGGCTGTGTGCGCCTCGCCAATGCGATACATCCACTGTAAACAGAACACACTCTACAGTGGCTGCAAGCTGCTCAGGGCCACACCCCCACCCTCCTCCTTGACCCGCCTCTCTCCTCCTCATTTGCATTAAAGCTACAGACACCGAAACGGCGCGTTTGGGAAAAGCTCAATGTGCGACTGGCTCGTAGTGGCTGTAATTCTGCACCACGGCTGAATTCCGGGAACGTCTTCAAATACTGTGTTAGGGGCCCACTAATACCTACATTAAAGCATCCATAAAGTAGCCTGCCATGGGACCTTTAAACAATTCCTTGTCTTTCCCTAATTTCCTGTCTGGGGACTACTTTCCCGGCGCTTTTACTTTGAAAGGAACCCCTATTCTGGTGTCCATGTCCAGCTTGAACTCCCCGCTGGCAACATCCATGCCCACCGAGATTCCCCTGCCCACCATGTCCAATAGCCACACCTCCTCCCGGCTGGCCCCGCCCGCCCCGTCCCGGGGCTCCGGTCGCAGGCGCTTCACCCTCAGCCTGGTGGGGGACACCCAGAGACTCCCAATCTGCCAGACCCACGGCCGGGGGCTCACGGTATGACACGCACAGCCAGCCCTACCGCCAAGGGGGTTACCGCGGTGATGATGGTGGCTCCATGGTAGCATAGTCGCTGTGTTGTGGTGTTGTGTTTGTATAGCGGTGGTGTTAATGGTGTGTTATTTTAGCATTGCACCAATTGTGTTGTTGTGTTAGTGTAGTTGTGTAAGCTGCCGTGATTGTGTTATTGTTTGAGTGAAGTTAGTGCGTTAACACAGGCTGGTGTTGTTTAAGTGTAACAGTCTGGTTGCTATAGGGACAGTGTGGTTACTGTGGTGCTGTTTCTATGGTTACAGGTGTACTGCAAGAGCGATGGAGGGGTCGTCTGCCCGGAGTGTCACACCCCTGGGGCTGAGCACCATGGCCACGACACCGTCTCCTTGGAAACGGAATGGATGGATACCAAGGTGGGAGGACCGGAGGAGGAAGAGGAGAGATCTAACTCAGAGCAAACTATTTGTTTCATGTAGTGATGCTCTTTGTTTGTGTGTGTGTGTGTGTGTGTGTGTGTGTGTGTGTGTGTGTGTGTGTGTGTGTGTGTCTGTGTGTGTGTGGGTGTGTGTGTGTGTGTGTGTGTGTGTGTGTGTGTGTGTGTGTGTGTGTGTGTGTGTGTGTGTGTGTGTGTGTGTGTGTGTGTGTGTGTGAGTGTGTGTGTGTGTGTGTGTGTGTGTGTGTGTGTGTGTGTGTGTGTTTGTGCGTGTGCGTTTGTGTGACAGGCGAGGATGGATATGTTACAGCAGCAGCTTCAGGCTATGATCACACATAGAATAAGGAAGATGGAACAGATCAAGACGTCAGTGACTGAACTGCAGGTAACAACACACACACACACAGGCGCTCACACACCCACACGCGCACGCACGCACGCACGCACGCACGCACGCACGCACGCACGCACACACACACACACACACACACACACACACACACACACACACACACACACACACACACACACACACACACACACACACACACACACACACACACACACACACACACACATAATGACCTGGTGGCTGCTTACAAAGTTACAACAAGAATTATAAGCACAATGTAAATATATGATATTCTCATTTCATCGTCAGACACTAATGAGTATTTTAATTACAAACCGGCTATGGTCAAATGTAACTGGATCCAAATTATTGTGGGAATCAATAGGATCAAATATAAATAAAAACATACCAAAAAGTAGTAGCAGTGTAATTTAAACAATGCCATTCTCTACCACTAGATGGCGATGGAGCGAGAGACGGCGGGCAGTTTGTCTATGTTCTCGGCGCTGGCGTCTGCGTTGGAGCAGGCGCAGGCAGAGGTGATGGAGGCGATGGAGGTCCAGCGGAGGGCGACTGAGCACCATGCAGAGAACATGCTGCGTCAGCTGGAGCTGGAGGTGTCCGCCCTGAAGAGCAGGGAGCAAGACCTGTCCCAGCTCAGCCAATCAGACGACCACGTACACTGCATCCAGGTGTGTCTCCATTAATCCTACCTACGCCTATGCTTATCTCCTATTCACCCTCCTCTATTCATCCTTCCTCTTTTCCTCTGTCGCCTCTCCGCTCCTCCTTTCTCCTCCTACGTGTCTCTCCTGCTTTCTCCTCCTCTCGTCTCTTTCCATTCTCCTCCGCCAACTCAATCTCCTCTCCTCCTCTGGTATACACAGTCAACCTTCAGATTCATTCAACAAACCTCACACCCAGGCTCCACCCCCTTCTCCAGAGTTTCCCCGCCCTCTCCTGCCCTCCACCAACCAGAGATTGGTTTGCGGTGTCCCTAAACCCTGACCATGGAACGGGAGCCATCTATAAGAGGCTGGCCGCTCTTTTGGGGAAGTTCCAGGAGCAACTGAACCATTTTGCAGATACCGGTCAGTACATAGAGATATAGTGATGGTCATTACATAGAGATAGACACTATAGAGATGGTCAGTATATAGATAGACGCTATAGTGATGGTCATTACATAGAGATAGACACTATAGAGATGGTCCGTATATAGATAGACACTATAGAGATGGTCAGTATATAGATAGACACTATAGTGATGGTCATTACATTGAGATAAACACTATAGAGATGGTCAGTATATAGATAGACACTATAGAGATGGTCCGTATTTAGATAGACACTATAGAGATGGTCAGTATATAGATAGACACTATAGTGATGGTCATTACATTGAGATAAACACTATAGAGATGGTCAGTATATAGATAGACACTATAGAGATGGTCATTACATAGAGATAGACACAATAGAGTTGATCATTCAGTAGAGCTACCCTATTTAAATGGCAAATAAATAGAGCTAAAAACCATAGAGATTGTCAGTAATAGAGATACAGTATAGAGATGGTCAATGCATAGAGATATACTCTTTAACGATGTCAGTACATAGAGATATACTCTATATAGATGTCAGTGCATAGAGATATACACCATAGATGGTCAGTACATAGAGATACTCTATGTAGTTGGTCAGTACATACATACACTATAGAGATAGCTTGTATAGAGATGGCCAGTACAGAGATACCCCATAGAGATAGTTAGGATGGAGGTGGCAAAAGATGACAATATAAAGTTCTTCAACTCTTTAGTAAAATTTAAAACGTTCTCTGTAATGGCTTGTCATCACTCTTTGTTGTGGTGTGTACTTCAGAGAATAATGGCATAATGAGCAATCATTATCCTGACCATTGCACTACGTTGGGTTATCCTACTGTGCAAGAACTGTGACTACATAGCATATACTTGACTTAATATTGCCACTTAAAATATGTATCAACTTTCGGATGTTTGTTTTACTCTACTCAAGGTATTCATCGATCTGTGGTGGAACCCGGTCCTGTTCGATCCCAGCCCAGTAAGTCAATAACAAGTCCAACGTAAAGGAATACTTCAGTATTTTTCAACCTGGATCCTATTTTCCTGAATTTTTTTGGGACCAACTCCAACAATAATGTTTGGAATTTACCAGTATTGAATGAGAACAAAAATGAGCTGAAATGTAATTCAATTAGCCTGTTTGTTATTGTGTCCAACCAAGTCTCGCTCAAAAAGAAGTGTCACTCCGAAATCTCTGAATTTTCCCTATTCAAACTCTGGCCGTGACTTGGTTTGACAGAATAACAAACAGATAGTTCAAACAAAAGGTAAAGGAATCGTACAGTTGAAAAATCCCTATGTTTTTCCTTAAACATCTATACTGGTACTTATGGGATTGTAGAACTGGTCATATCTTAAATAATACGTTATAATGGAAGTAAATAATAATAGAATAATGAAATAGTAGTTTCAATATAATGATATGAGGTTTTTTCTGCAGAGGTGAAGAGAGTACAGGAGTATGCAGGTATTTATTTTTTTCACACACAAAAAAAAATCCTGCCTCAAAGTCTTGCACGTGAATGCGTGTGTGTCTCTCTGTTTGATATTCATCTTCCTCCTATTCATCTTCCTCCTACTCATCTTCCTCCTACTCATCTTCCTCCTATTCATCTCCCACAGTGGACGTGACTCTGGACTCAAGCACCGCCCATCCCAGGCTCGTCCTGTCAGACAACTTGAAGAAGGTGAAATGCTTTGATTGACACAACACAACACAACACACAACACATAATATAACTAGACAGCTTTTGTGTTCATAAATGATCTAATTAATATTTAGTTAATATTGAGAAAATATTGACTTAATATTCTGTTGTATTAGCACTTAAATTATATCAATGTCATTCATGATTTATGCGTGAAACAAGTCTGATACATTTTTACCGGCAATGTTGTTAAGGAGATCCACGCTACTTAAGACTTCATCAAACTAGCTCTTTTGTTATTGTTTTGATTGAGAGAAGGGACAGAAATAACTTTTCATATCTGTGCCTCTAGGGGGCGTCATTCACACATCTAGTGCAGTTCCTCATTTTTGTGTACAGCGTGTAGTTCGTTATCAAAATGTCCCCACTAAGCAAGGGTTCCTAATTATATGTGTGTGTGTGTGTGTGTGTGTGTGTGTGTGTGTGTGTGTGTGTGTGTGTGTGTGTGTGTGTGTGTGTGTGTGTGTGTGTGTGTGTGTGTGTAGGTGAAATGTGGGGACCGCCTGCAGCCACTACCCGATGGACCAGCGAGGTTTGACCGAGTGGTGTGTGTTCTGGGACGTGAGACCTTCTCCTCTGGAAGACACTACTGGGAGGTGTGTGTGAGTGTGTATATGTGTATGTGTCTGTTTGCATGCATGCGTATGCATGTGTGTGTGTGTGTGTGTGTGTGTGTGTGTGTGTGTGTGTGTGTGTGTGTGTGTGTGTGTGCCCAGTGTGTGTGTGTGTGTGTGTGTGTGTGTGTGTGTGCCCAGTGTGTGTATGTGCCTGTGTGTGTTTAGGTGAATGGGTGTGACATGGTGTTAGTAAAGCTTTGCTTGGTGTTTCATTGGGACCAGGTGGAAGTGGCCGGGAAGTCGGACTGGGATCTGGGCGTGGCCAGTGATTCTTGCAACAGGAAGGGGAAGATTGAGGTCAACCCTAGCAACGGCTACTGGTTCCTCAGCTTAAGGGACAAGTAAGACACAACAATGATTGGTTCAGATTGGATGCATTGGAACGGTACCATGGATTCATAGTATGTTGAGACATCAAATGAAACCACGTCTCCTCTCCCCTCAGGAAAAAGTGTACCTTCCGTAACGAGCCGTGCACAGACGTCCAGCTCACCCACACGCCCGACAAGATCGGCATCTTTCTGGACTACGAAAAGGGACAGGTACAGCATGGCAACTTTAGTTAAGAGATTGCCAATTTGGCAATCAGCTGTTTGAAGGGCAAAGTAGGCACATTTGTCAGAGTAGTAGTAGAAGTACTAGTTTGCTTCATGGTAGTTTTGTTATGATAAGTATTACTATCAGAAGGATAACAACAAAGGTAAGGTAATTATGGTTGTAACTTCGATATGCGTGCACATCATTTAGTTCCTTTACGAGGTTTATACTCTAACCCTAGCCTCGTCCTCAGAGACTATTGGACTACAATAATAAGACATGGTCATGCTCAGTCCAGGACGAGCATGTGGACGTCCAACATGTTTCCGTCCCTTAATTTTGGTTAAAATTGTTTGACTAAATATCTGTATTTTGATTGTAATAACAGGAGCCGTCGATTTCGGTACAGGAGTCCCTAGGTGAAGAACTGTGCAGGTAGTTTAGGTCCGACCCTGGGTGGTGGTTTGATGGGGGTCTCCTGCGTTCCTCTACTCTTAGGTCTCCTTCTACAACGTCAGCGCCAAGATCCACATCTACACCTTCACAGACAACTTCAAGGAGAATCTCCACCCCTTCTTCAGCCCCTGCACCAACCGCTCCGGAAAGAACAACGGGCCGCTGGTCATCACCGCGCTGCCAGCCTGCTCGCACACCAAAATGTAGCATTGGCTACGTTGGTCCACAGCGGGAGACGCAGTACTTTCACAATAACGGTCAAACAATTGTGAGATTTTTCCTTATTTTTTGGCCTATTCCTTTCTAAAGACACGCGACTTTCGGTCTGCAAAAAACAAACAAGATGGCTGACATATTCTCAGTGGAAAATGCAATATTTTGATATAGATTCAACATTGAAATTGTTTTTATTGCTGCTATGGACGCTGCTATTGCTCAAAACAAAACATGGCTGACAATAATTTGATTATCAGTGGAAAATGTAATACTAGGATTGTTTCGGCATTAAATTGTGTTCTGATAATGGTTGTATGATGTTTAGTTAGTCAGTTAAACAGTTTGTTGCGTTTTTCATGCATATTTGGGGTTTTGAGGGACTAGAATCGGGGTAGGCTGTATTCTGTTTAATTCTGTATACGTTCTTGTTTATGACCTATGGCCATTATTTAATTTTTTGTAACATGCATGCATTTATCCTGTATTTAATACATGACAGTTGTAAATATATGAACACCATATTCTGAAAAAGAAACGAAAATATTGATTCTTGGATTGGTGATAAGAATGGGACGCTGTGATAAGGTAGGCCTACTACATGTATTTTTCGTTACGTTTATTTGTTTATAGTTTCGTGGACAGTCCCCCTTGATTGTAAACATCTTTGTGCATTTGTTGTAAATACAGAAATATAATGCCAGGCAATGTTTGAATATTGATAATAAAACGACCATAATAAAATAACACTTATCCACAGGCCTTTGTTTAATTTGCTAAGATGACTGTGTGTTGCAAGTGCCTGGTTTCACCGCTAGAAGGCAGGCTGCTTCAAATCATGAAAACACGACGATAACTTGGTTATGAGGCTTTCAACAGGTCTAAGACAAGTCCATTCAAAAAGCACTCCTGTGTGTGTGTGTGTGTGTGTGTGTGTGTGTGTGTGTGTGTGTGTGTGTGTGTGTGTGTGTGTGTGTGTGTGTGTGTGTGTGTGTGTGTGTGTGTGTGTGTGTGTGTGTGTGTGTGTGTGTGTGTGTGTGAGATAGAGCCTGTAGTGTTGCAAGCGGCCACATGTGTCCTCTTGTCCTCTGCTGTTGCTCTACGCAAATTAGTCAACGGACCATCCGCCCTAGACACACACACACACACACACACACACACACACACACACACACACACACACACACACACACACACACACACACACACACACACACACACACACACACACACACACGCACAAGCAACACACGCAAACACACACACATATATATATATATACTGCAATAACACCGCCCTTTCTCTCTCTCTCCTCCATTATATTATATTCAATCCAAGCTTATATTCATTTTTCTCTCCTCACGCAATCCCCGCTCTTTCAACTGGATGAAAAGAATGATCTGTTTGCTCAGTTTCGTGTATGCGCCAGCGTCCCGCTCCCTCTCTCCCTATCTCCCTATATCCATTGTGTCGCCTGGTTTAACCATTGTCTACTATTGCTCTGGCTCCCCTGATGCTGTCTCTATCTCTCTCAACGTGCATTTGCTCTTCGATTACTTCGTTTCAACAAAAATAAAATACGTTTACTTCTGAGATTTAAATCTTATATAACACAAAAAACAACGCACACACACGCACACACGCAACACGCACACACACGCACGCACATGCACACACACGCACACACACACACACACACGCACAAACACACACACACATACATACTCACAGTTGCGATAAATTCTAACGGTATTTTCTGACTGCGACCTGCAAGCACAGACACGAATAACTGTCGGTGAGAGAGACAGAGAGGGGGGGGGGGGGGGGAGTCAAAAAGATGGAAAATCAAAAAGAAAGTGTTGAGCAAATAAGGAATAAAAATATCAAAGCTTAAAATTCTTTAAGAGAGAGAGTAGGCCTACATAAACAGGCATTGAGTGTCATATTAAAAAAAATCTGTTAATTTCTGTTAATTTAAACAGGTTTCATAATGAACCAAACTTTATGATGAAAAGCATCCATAAAAAAAAAAAAAAAATCGAAGTCCCATCCTGTTACCACGGAGACAGTCTCCTGTTGGCCGCTGGCTCTGGGGACGTCAACTATTACCATGGGAAACAACTATTACCATGAAATCTGCCCCGATCAAAATAACACCATGTACATGGCTTCACCATCACCATGGCAACAACAACCTTTACCATAATAATTGCTCCACCACCTTGACAACCACACCAGCCACATCAAAACAACAACTATCACCTGATCAACAACATACATCTTCTCTGTATTTAAAATGAACCACAACATTTATTCAAAACACATTGGGCGAATAGACCCCATCAAATGATTCATGGGTGAGATGGATCCATGAAGTATGCCGTGAGATGAGGTGTCTATAATATGGAGATGGTGTTGAAATGGATGCCCTGGATGACACAGTTACCTTCTCTGTGGAATGGCGGAGCCTAGTCCCAGCGGGCCAGAGGAGGGCTCCGCAACCATTAACATAACAACTGCACCATCACCATCACCACGGTAACACATCTAACGTGTCTCTGCTCCACACCTGAGGAGACCTGAAGACTCTCTCCCTCTCTCTCTCTCTCTCCCCCCCCCCCCCCCCCCCCCCGTGGCATGTTACCTGACCAGTTGTGGATTTCGCGAGTATCTCTTGAGCAATGCTATTAATTATATCTGTGCCAAAACAAACAACAGACGCACGCACGGCTTGAGCTACCGCCCATTACCTGAGTATAAGGAAATCTATTAAAAGATCAACAATGTGGACTAACAGGAGAGTCAGTCAGCAGCCTTCCAGTCAGCCAGGCAGTCAGTCAGAGCGGTGTGCTGTATTACTATGTGGACTAACAGGAGAGTCAACCATGTAAGTCAGTCCGACAGCCAGTGTTACATTATATGGTTGATTTGTATGGAAAAACCCAGACCCATATGCTATGTGTGTCTTCTGAAAGGTGCTTGCACATGGCCTCAACGTACAACACTACCATGCCAGAGCCGTCGCCGGTGGCTTGCTGTCGTCACAGGAGGTTTCTCGCGGGCGAACATGTTGAACCGTCGTTGGCCAACTCCAGCCAACATTCTATGGCAGGGTGTTGGTGTGGCCGGGGAAGCTGGCAGCACATTGCGATCAAACACAGACTGTCATGTTCCCATCCTCATTTGCATAAAGTATGTCCCTGAGCAAGGCACCTAACCCTAACTGCCCCGGACGAGCTGGCTGTGGCCTTGCACGGTCGACCCTGCCATCACCGCCATGACACCTTGTGTGAATGTGTGCATGAATGGGTGAATGTTAAGCAATATTGTAAAGCGCTTTGAGTGGCCAGTGGTTAGAAAGGTGCTACATAAATGCAGTCCATTTAGGGATAGTCAGAGAGACATGAAACGGGGAAGGATCGTTTGGTGGTTAAAGTGTTAGACTCCCAGCTGAATGTTTCTGGGTGTGATCCCCCAGAATCGGAGGTCTACCTGCAGCCCTGTAACGCTCCCTTCACCTTAAAGACATTGTATCCATGTCCGCTTTAAGTGGCTTTTGTTAAAAGTGGCCGCAAAATAACTCAGCACAACATGAAATGGTGACAGAAGGACGACAGAAAGATATTGTTTCAGGAAACACCTGAATAAAAGCAAGATTGGGGGAGGAGAGGGAAGGAGGAGCGGGTGGAATAGGGTCCATACTCCTCTGACAGCCCCAGCAACATACCACACACTAACCCTGCTGGGTGTGTTAACAAGCACCACAAACGCTCACACACACACACACACACACACACACACACACACCCCTAGATGTAATGAGGTGAGGTATGTTTAACTTTGTGTGTGTGTGTGTGTGTGTGTGCGTGTGCATGCGTGTGTGTGTGGTTGTGTCTGCTTGTGTTAGTGGTAAATCAGGATAGGATTGTAACCCACACAACAGAGTGGACGTGGGATGCATAACAACATGAAGGGACTCATATAAGCACATCGATTTTATTGGTAGGACCCCACAAAGTATGGCATGTCTGTTGACATGATTGATGTTGACAATTCTGGCTCCTAAATATTTATTAGGAGCTTTGTTTGTCTATTATTACTTTAGACAAATAAAGGCACAGATGCATGCACACACACACACACACACACACACACACACACACACACACACACACACACACACACACACACACACACACACACATATATAATACAAATACAAACAAAGATGTACAATGCTCCACAGACGAGGTCCTCTGTTTCGAGGTGTCACTTATTGAACATTAGCATGATTGCATGTAGCTGTGAAGTCTAGCCTGAAACTGAGTAATGGTTTTTAAACTTATCAGATACTATGTAATACTTGATCTATCTTGATCATCATAAAGCTGGTGAAGAAGTATTTCCATTCATAACACCCTTCACAATCCATGTATCTCTAAGTCCATCCAGCTGATAGATAACATTTCTCAACGAGTGACTTGTGAACTAATTGCGATACAGATAAGTACACAAAATAAAATGATGATACATTATTAATTTTGAGGATACTTAGTATTCGGTCGTTTGTACATACAAATGTATTTATATACAAACTTATCATTTGTGTGTTGCCTTGTCATGCTTCTGCCAACATATTGTAATTAGTTACATTTTCCGTCATCTTGAGGACATCAGATAGGCTACATCAGAAATCAATATTGTAACAGAAATCCCCAATCAATAAGTTATGTGATGAGCTGTTATAAGGGGACAGTTAGAAGCGACGGGGGAGGAAAGTTATGCCGTCTAACTAGTCTAGATTGTGTGTGTGTGTGTGTGTGTGTGTGTGTGTGTGTGTGTGTGTGTGTGTGTGTGTGTGTGTGTGTGTGTGTGTGTGTGTGTGTGTGTGTGTGTGTGTGTGTGTGTGTGTGTGTGTGTGTGTGTGTGTGTGTGTGTGTGTGGACAGAGCTTCAGGGCATGCGCGGGCTCGCCTCCATGCACGCGGCTGTTATAGTTTTCTCGTGGCACTCTTGTAAAGGCCTGACTTTAAAACGCTTGCTTTCTTTCTTATTTTTTCTTCCTTCTAAGCGTTTAGCCGCCGATCGCGATACGATACGGAAAGGATAGTGAGGAGAGGAATAGAGAGAGAGAGGGGGGAGACAGAAAGAAAGAAAGAACGAAAGAAAGAAAAAATGAAAAAGAGAGAGAGGAGAGAGAGAGAGAGAGTGAGAGAGAGCGAGAGAGCGAGAGAGCGAGAGAGAGAGAGAGAGAGAGAGAGAGAGAGAGAGAGAGAGAGAGAGAGAGACAAGTCGAGAGAGAGAAACCGGTTCAACAGGTAGCGGCCTCACCCAGCTCCTGGTGGTTGTCACCGTTATATCTGCGACGCATGCGCGGTGGACGCCGCTTCCTGCTTTTAAATAAAGTACCTGAGCCACCGGAGGCGGAGTGTTGATGATAGTCCGCGAGCCGCGCGCACCGCCGTTATATTCCTCTGCCACCTTACCGAACGCGAGCTCACCTGCGCCTCAGGTGTACCCGGGCACACCTGAGCTCACCTGGATCGCAGCCATCTGGTCAATCCCCGCGGACTACAGGCTGCTGACCGCGGCGGCACAAGTGTGGGGGTTGTTTGTTGGAGCAGCAGCACCTGAAGGAGGCGTCCTCCCTCAGGTAACCAGGAACCGATCCCCCGCGAGCAGCACCCGGTACCCACGGACCCCTTTTGACCTCCCCTCTGGTGTTAAATCATGCCCCGGGCCTTCCTGGTGAAGAAGACCGGCGTGTCTCCCGGTAAACGGAATTGGAGCGAGGTGTCGGACCACGAGCGCGGGGACGTGTATATTCCAGGTGAGCCTCCTCAGCCATCTTGTTTAACGGGGCGGAATATAACGGGAACCCACCCACCGCCACTGGGCCCGGGCGGCGGCGACAATCTGCCTCAGATTCCCCACGCAAAGTGGTTTTAAAATGAGTGTTTGGTTGGAATTGATCTTTCAGATTGTCGCTCGGGAAGATGGGCGTACTTTTGATTTCTTTCATGGCAATCAGAAAAGTTACAAGTTGACAAACAGGTTTGAGCAACGGCGGCTGCTAATGATCTAACAGCATTTTTCATAGGGGAGGAGTTGGCCAAATCTATACACAAATATTTAGATGGAGATGGATGGGTTAGTTAGGTATTGTTTTAATTGCTGATTACTCACTATCGATACTGTCGATACTGCGTCTGGTTTTAAAGTGTGTGTGTGTGTGTGTGTGTGTGTGTGTGTGTGTGTGTGTGTGTGTGTGTGTGTGTGTGTGTGTGTGTGTGTGTGTGTGTGTGTGTGTGTGTGTGTGTGCGTGCGCGTTTTCGTGTGCTTGTGCGTGAGCGATGTTAGTGAAGGTGCACACCTGGCCGAGTTCTACCATAATAGATATCTTCTATTGGAGGCTATGAAGCAGACCTTTAACCCCTGACTGCGTCTGAGCACATCCAGCTCACCCGTTTCCCTGAGCGAGACCGTAGGTTATTTTATTGTTTTGAACCACACGGAAATAAATAGGGATGGTTATCGGATAGGTTTTGTGAACGGGACTTCAAATCTGCGTTCTTAGCACGGGACTGAGATCCTAACTGATGCATCGTAGCCTACGCCTATCCGTGGAGGTCTTGGAAGCAGAGCTTTGAGTGATTAGATATGCGATGATTAATGGAACGTATTACGGTCTTGGTACTATCTTGGCTCTCTCTTCCACTCGCTCTCTCTCTTTACTCTCTCCCTCTCTTTACTCTCTCCCTCTTTCTCCCTCCGGCTTTAAGAACAATCGCATTGTTGCTTCTAGCGGCAGAGTCCCCCCTATCAGATAACAAGTAACGGGCTACACCCTTGTATCCCCACCCACCCAAACACACACACACTTTACCTATATTCTCAGACCCATACCCTCCCCCACCATCACCGTTAACTTTTAATCATTCACCTCTCTCTCTCTCTCTCTCTCTCTCTCTCTCTCTCTCTCTCTCTCTCTCTCTCTCTCTCTCTCTCTCTCTCTCTCTCTCTCTCTCTCTCTCTCTCTCTCTCTCTCTCTCTCTCTCTCTCTCTCTCTCTCTCTCTCTCTCTCTCTCTCTCTCTCTTTTCCCCCTCCTTCCCTCTGGTATGTGCCGTTACTTGTGTTACCTGCCTGACTTCTACTGCTCACCCACACAAAAGTATTTCTCTAAGTCTTTTGTGACCTCAAAAGCATAGTTTAGGATTGATCTTTATAAATTTTAATCTCAGTTGACGTCAAGGCCATACAATCATTAAGAAACAATTTCAAAATTGTTATTCATGTATGTTTACCTTTGTAGCGGTGTTTATCATTTTTATTTATTATTAAATCATCAGAATAATATTCAAAAATAAAAGTCATAGAACTATGCCTTTTATAATTGAACTTGTATAATATACAATATATTGCTATATAACTACTATACAATAAAAAATCATTGGTCCCTATATCTGAAGTCTCTATATCCCCTGTATATTGAGCCTCAGGTTAATGTTTATCAGAGGAATATAACGGACCATGATAATGCTGTTGGGTCCTCTTGAAGCCTGCAATATCTAGCACGCCTTGGGCAAACACACACACACATACACACACGTACTATCCTTATCAACAACACACTTTGTTGACTATGCGTTTCAGAAGGAGAGCCTGGTGGCTATACAAGGCTTAAACGAGAATGGTTCAGAGATCAAAACAGGGTCATTAGAGATGATAGAAACAATACACTGAATTAATTTCAAGTCTTCACTACACAGCTAGATGGGGTTAAGTCAAACAATTGGGCCTAACCATACTGCAGACACCTACCACACACAAACACACACACACACACACACACACACACACACACACACACACACACACACACACACACACACACACACACACACACACACACACACACACACACACACACACACACACACACACACCTGTACACACACAAACCCCTTGCATTGTAGTTTATTGTGTGTGAGCAAAAGGAGGGAAGAGAACAAACACAAGATGAGATAATCGGCCAAAAGGCTGTGGAGGTTGTCACACAACCAGGAAGAGGAAATACAGGATTTATAAACTACAATGCATATCTCACACACACACACACACACACACACACACACACACACACACACAGACACAGACACAGAGAGAGAGAGAGACTACCCTCAACTGTAGCCTATGAATGGCTCAAGTTAACATCAACCATTACATGACTCTTAACTTTTGTTAAAGGAACCACAGTTTAATAAGTGACAAACGTCTTGGTCGATCTTGATCCAAAACTCTGCCTTTGCATTTCACCAGTCCTTCCTCCTTCCAGGCATCCAGCAGCATAATGAAGGCCATCCTTCAGCAAAACGTAGATGTCCGCTCATATAAGCTCTCTATCTGCTATTGATCCTGGTTACTGTTAACCTGATAAGACAGTTTTGTGTGCTGCTATCTCTCATCCCACTACACTCCCGTTACATACACCACACGACTCTTCGTTTGTATGTGTTTGTGTTTTAATTGCGTCCCGGGTTTGGCCTTAGGCTCACGACCTCAACACAGACACAACCTTTTAGTCACCGGTCCTCACACAAACCCCTGAGTGCGTGCGCGCGCGCGCGCGCGCACACACACACACACACACACACACACACACACACACACACACACACACACACACACACACACACACACACACACACACACACACACACACACACACACATCTCCACACCCACATGCGTCCCCAGCAGCAGCTACTTCCTGCATAAACTGTTTGGTCAGGGCTCCTCAACCTCTTTGGTAACTTTAGCCCTGTATGCAAATTTTTTATAGCTTAACTTACTGGAATGGGGGGAGGGGGGTAGGGTTGACTTAATGCCATACTTTACTCAATGCCATAAAAAAAATCAACCTTTAGTGTAATAAAGGTTGATAAATATGTAATAACCTGTTTTATCAATCGACGGTATGACAGTCTCACAATCCTCAAACAGTTATAATAGTATCAAACTTATCCTTATTGTGCCAAGTCAAACTCGAATTAATCAAAGTTTGTTTTTTTTGCTATTATCTTGGTTATATATGACACGTCTATGCACTGCAACGTGGATGCGATTTTGGGATGTGCTTCACATTTCACAAATACACGCATAGCACCAGGCATTTGATAGGCTGTGAAATACCTTTATTGACACGTGTGTGTTTTCAGGTGACAAATGCAAACTGTCTTAATCACTATAGTTGGGTTTAGTAAATGACACCCCATTGCTCATTGCGCTGTTAATTTAATAAGGCACATTAATACATTCATTAATAACAGATACTGTGTTGAGCGATACTGATTTCAATCCACCCCCCTCTGACTCCCGTGTCCGTCTTGTTTAATGCTGGTTTGTTTGGTGCAATTATGCGGCTGTGTAATGGTTGACAAAAATATGTTGCCTAACAAAAACATATGCACACACACACACACACACACACACACACACACACACACACACACACACACACACACACACACACACACACACACACACACACACACACACACACACACACACACACAGGCTGCTAGGTGGAGGGTTCGGTGGTACAGGACTGACCAGTCAGACCAGTATAACAGTAGTGGGAGGCTAGCGTGTGCTGAGCGGTGTGCAGCCTTTTGTTATTTGGAGCTCACCAAACACCCGCATAGAGATGAACACACCTATACATACACACACACACACACACACACACACACACACACACACACACACACACACACACACACACACACACACACACACACACACACAGAGGAATGAACACACCCACGCACACACAACAGAGAGGTGAACAGACACACGCACAAGCTGATCACACCCACACAGGATGAACACAAACACACACACACATAAAGATGAACCCACACAGTCAAACAAACAAGCATTTGTCCAAAACATGGACAAACATGTTTGACTGTGTGGACAAACATGATCAAACTCTGAGTTAACAGACAGCCTTGCATAAAGGCACTCCAGCACAATAAATGGAAGGCTTTACTCAAACTAGTGATCGTAGTACTAGTAGTAGTCCCAGTAGTAGTCCCAGTAATAGAAGTAGTTGTACACACACACACACACACACAATTTGATTAACTTAACAGTTATAAACTCTCTCTGATCACAGCAAGAAGCATCAAGACATGACGTCTAAATGGTCAAGTTTCTTAAAATATCTTTCTTTGGGGGCAGAGAATAGTACTTTCTCTGCCCCTCTCTATCTCTCAGTGAAATGACATAAAAATGGGCTATAATAGCTGGACATCATCACGTGTTGCTAAAGAAGTTGAATGAGGCGATTTAATTAACACACTCTCTCTCTCTCTCTCTCCTCTGTGTGTCAGGCTCGTTCTACCCCCACCCCAGCCTGATGGTGGAGATGGAGGCCTCCCCAGCAGAGGGGGGTCCTCTCTGCCTCATCAAGCGCCGGGCCCCGCGCAGCGAGACGCCCCCCCTGCAGGCCATGCTGCCAGCCAGCACCCTGCTGGGACAGCCCCTTCTCTCCTCCTCCCCCCCCCCACACACACCTCGGCTGCAGCAGCGGGAGGAGGAGGAGGAAGTGAGGTCGGAGGTCAGATTCAGATCGACGGCCAACCCCACATACGTGCGCTCCAAGATCAAGGTGGGTTGTGTGTGTGTGTGTGTGTGTGTGTGTGTGATGTCCGTGTGTGTGTGTTTGTGATGTCCATGTGTGTGTGTGTGTGTGTGTGACTTAAATCCATTGTTAAATGGCAAAACCCGGCACTCAATGACCTTAAGTGATCATTTATCTCAAGATAAATGAAATAACATTTCCTCTTCTTGCTCCCGCCATCCCTCCCGTCCTGACCCCTCCATCAGGTGACTACGGGTCAGTTTCCAGAAGAATCCCTTCCCCCTTCCCTGCCACTCCCTCCTCCTCCTTGTCCTAGTCCACGCCCCTCCCACAACGTCACCATGACTCCCGGTGAGGTGGTGAAGAGCATTGGCGCACCGGCGACCAGCTTGGAACAGGGTCAAAGTTCCTTAGCAGGAGCTACAGGGCCGTACACATGCGAGGTTCGTGATGATTTCCACTAAATCAGATAAAGCAGATAAAGCTGGCGAAGGATAGTCTAGGAATTTCGACTCCCAGCCGTTAGGGTTAGATAACCAATATCCAGTCTTCCTGTAGACATCACTTAGCATTTATGAATACCCTGGGGGGGGGTTCTTTGGTTAATGAGTCTGACAAATGACTGCATCGTAAATATACCACATGCAACCCAAATGATACAAAAAAGATTGTGATCAAAGATTGAGTTTGTGTTGTGTGTGTGTGCAGGTATGTCAAAAGGGTTTCCAGTACCAGAGGATGCTGAACCGTCACATCAAGTGTCACAACGACAGCAAGAGGCACCTCTGTACCCACTGTGGGAAAGGATTCAACGACACCTTCGACCTCAAGAGACATGTGCGCACACACACAGGTACCAAGAACACACCTGCAGCAATAAGACCTCTGCGGGATTTAAGACATCAGGAATATGATCCGTTTTATTATTATGAAGAGGGAAGGGGTGATTGTCTACCGATCAACTGACGACTGCCCCTCTCCCCTCACCTCCTCGTCCCGTTCCTCTCTCTCTCTTACCTCGTCGCCTCTCCTCCTTTCCTCACGCCTCCTCCCCTTCACCCAATCCCCCCGCCTCCCCCCCCCCCCCCTCCCCCTGCAGGAGTGCGTCCCTACAAGTGCGTCCAGTGCGACAAGGCGTTCACCCAGCGCTGCTCGCTGGAGTCCCACATGAAGAAGATCCACGGCGTGAGCCAGAAGTACGCGTACAAAGAGCGCCGCAACAAGCTGTACGTCTGCGAGGAGTGCGGCCACACGGCCGGCACCCAGGACCAGCTGCTGCTGCACCTCCAGAGCCTCCACCCCGACAGCCCCTGCCTCCGCCACAAGGGGGCGCGCCGCGGCGGCCGAGGGCAAGAGGGCGAGGAAGGAGAGGAAGAAGAGGATGAGGGGGGAGAGGGCCGAGAGGAGGAGGGGTCTCGCCCCGGGTCACCCCGGGGTGTGGATAGCGACGACACGATCGGATCTACGGGGCAATGAACACTGTGTGTGTGTGTGTGTGTGTGTGTGTTTGCCATGAAAAACAATAACAGTAACAGGCACTACTCCCTCCAAAAATTGGTGTCTGTGTCTGATCGCGTGTGTGTGTGTGTGTGTGTGTGTGTGTGTGTGTGTGTGTGTGTGTGTGTGTGTGTGTGTGTGTGTGTGTGTGTGTGTGTGTGTGTGTGTGTGTGTGTGTGTGTGTGTGTGTGTGTGTGTGTGTGTGCGCGTGTGTGTGTATGCATGATCCATTGGATGTATGAAGGGATTAATATAGGTAGGGAGGGATGTGTGAATGGGTGAGGGCTTGTTGGAAATGTGTATTTATATTGATTCAGAAGAAATTATGCCTTGAATGAGATTATGAAAAAACATTCTGCCAAGTATAAAAAGTTTCCAGCCATAGTGAGTCCTTATGAACGGACTCTGTGTGTAAATATCCCTGTGGGTCCTTTTGTACAGAGAAATTACATTTTCTATGAATGTTATCAATTAAAGGGAGTAATATATTGTGCAAAAAGATATTTTGGATAGTTTTTTATTCCATGTTTACTTGACGCAGCTGTACTTTAAATTTGGATTAAGATTACAATAATGCCCTTCGAGTTTATAAACTCTGCTTGGTTTTGAAACGATCAATGAACAAACAAAAACTTGCACAGATGTACTAGCTATCGGATTTCTGCCTTTCTTTTACACTACAATTCAGTTTTTTCTCTAATTCCTTTCTTTTTAATAAATTTCCCACTTTTCATGTCCTTTTTTTTTCTTTGTTTAATTTATAAACTGCTTTCGCAAATTAAATGAAACAAATGCCGAAACGGCTAATTAGAGAGAAGCTAGAGAGAGGGAGGACAAGAATGGTTGCCTCGGTGGGGTTGAATTCCTGCTCCGTGTCGGGTCTTGTCGGAGGAATCCACCGGAATCCCTCGTTGCATGCTTCGGCCTCTCAAGCACTTAACGGTACCCGAGGCTGTTTTCAAAGGTGACGGCTAAATAACGGTCTCACCTCATGAGTATAACGACATTGAAAGGGCCTATTTACCCAGGACCAGTGGATACCTTGAGTGCGTAGGTCTAGGTATAACTCTACCGATAGGCTTTCTAAACACTGCTAATGTAGTGTCATCAACAGGTCGTAAGATAAGATGTACCAATTATTCCTCAACCTGAAAGAAGGCCTTACGGACAGAAACAGAAGTTATAAAGAGAGGAATTGGAATCATAACAGACTGTTACATTTACATTTTTGGCATTTAGCAGACGCTTTTATCCAAAGCGACTCACAATAAGTACATTGGTCATAAGAAGTGCATCAATATATCGCTGTCGGTACAGAAAGGATGTTCATAGAACCAAGTGCAAGTAAAACATGCATAAAATCATGCATTACCTATTTCTATATAATACTTGTACTGTAGGCCTATCTCTTTATTTGGTATATTTTTTGTCTTATTTTGTTTATTGTATAATTTTGTTACATATTTATGTAAAAAAATAATGATTTATTAGGTAATTTTTATATATTCTGTACAGTTGTTTTCGTATTTTCTTACTTGCAATGAAAGTCTGTTTCTGAAACAAACGCCAGGCAGCGCCTCCGCAACACATCTGCCTTGGCCTTCTGTACACGTGACCCTCATGGATATGGACATGTGACGTCAACAAGGAAGTAAGAAGGCTCTTTGAACGCACGGCGCGCATCGTCCGCGAGAGGGTGAGTGGTACATTGTGTCAAAATAAACACAAACTTGACCTCCCCTTGGCTTATGAAACAAATACGTTTCGCTCGGCGAATTCGCATTTTTCGTGCAAACATCATGCACAAGCGACTATGCATGCATCGCTTTATTTGCACGATAACGATGGCAACACAACTTGCACGATAACGATGGCAACCCAACTTGCACACTATACGCACACATAAGTCCATTGTCTTCCGCCATATCACTCATCTTCATCTTTCTCATATTGTTCTCACCTTTCCCGTTAGATAAACGGTATGCCCGCACCGGAACCGGTCCGGTTGGGCCGGAAGCGAGCGCTCCCGGTGTCTCCTAACCCGCTGTTCCTCCGGTGGCTCACAGAGCTACGTGACAGCGCCCGCGAGAAGGGGCTTAAAACTCAGCACGTTTACAACAAAGTATGCTCTTTGTTATTCCTATACCAACTATTTTTCTTTCCATGGAATTACAACAACAACATATGTACTAAAGAGCTTGCATAGTTCAGCTGCAGTCCATAGCGCTTTAGGTTTGAATTCGAATTCAAACCAGAAGAGTTTGTGAAATAATCTTGCAATTTAAACATTGTATTTATTACAACTGTGTTGCATACATTATTAATAGGGGGTCATAGTACCCTCATCAAAGTACTATACACTAACCTTATGTGTGACTCCTGTTCTGCATAACCTAGGCTGTGTAGCTCTTCTGAACCTTGTCCAGTTGTTCTGTAGGAACTACTAGGCTGTGTAGCACAAAGTAATGCGTTGATATAATTATGCGAGGGGTTTCAGCTTATTGACTAGCTATAAATGTTTTGTTTTATTAATGCGTGGCGTCTTGTTTTGCAGGCCATCGGTTCTTTACAGAAGTACCCGTTACCCTTGGAGAACGCCCGGGAAGCCAAGATCCTCCAGAACTTTGGGGACGGGATCTGTAAACTTCTGGATGAAAAACTACAGCGCTACTACAAGGAACACGGTCAGTATTTAATGCTACTACTCCTAGTGTTATTCACAGTGCATTCAGGTCCATGTCCTTAAGGAGCAGCTAGGGATTAGGAGGCATTTTGCCCTATGATGCCTACAGGTAGATTGTGGACATTCCAAAAAAGAATTGGGTCAGTGGGTACAGTGGAGTTCTGTAGAGAAACTTCTGTTGATTTTGTCAGCGAGGGTAAGCAGAAGAAGAAATTATATAGAAGGACAATTGGAACGCCCCCATGAGTCATATAAACGTTTTACAGTGTGTCTCTTCCTTAGGTCCAGACGCACCCATCCACTCGCTACCTGAAGGAGCGCCCCCTGCTGGAGGACCTGACAACAACAGCCTGGCACCCAATAAGAAGGTCTGTCTGTCTGTTTAGATATTCAAAGTAAATGTATTACTACCAATCAGTCCTATTTTCAGACAATAAATGAAAGTGGATCCAGGCTGATGACTCTGAACGCTTGGTGTGTGGTTGCAGAGCAATGTCCCTCAGGCAGGGAAGAAGGAGAGTGGGGGAGGAGGAGGACGAGGAGGAGGGAGAGGAGGTGGGAGGGGGAAGAAGAGGGAATATGTTCCTCAGAAGAGATCTGGAGGTTACGCTGTCCTGCTCACCCTCTACCGACACATCCAGGTATGTTACCTGAACACCTGATGTCTCTTGTAATTGATCAACAGTATAACACCCATATGTATAAATGACCTGTATATTACCTGTTTCCCTGAAGTTTATCGATCATATATCACCTGTATCAACAGCTGTGTATATATAAATAAATCACCTGAATATCATACACCTATAATGCGTCCCCTGCAGATCCCAGGTGATAAAGGGTACATGTTCAAGATGGAGCTGCAGAACGAAGCCCAGCTCCTCTGTGACAAGTCCTTCTCAGCGGTAGGACACAGAAAGGGTTGCTCTTTCTTTCTTTCTTTCTTTCTTTCTTTCTTTCTTTCTTTCTTTCTTTCTTTCCTTCCTCTCATTCCTTACATATTTTAAATTTGTAACTTTTATTCTGTTCTCTGCCACCAATCTGCTTTTGTCCTTTCTGACCCCCCCCCCCCCCCCTGCAGCCAGATCTGGGTACTAAATACACTGCCTGGTCTTCTGTCAGCACCCTGATCAAGAGAGACCTGGTAGTGAAGACCCACAGCCCTGCAAGGTACACACACGCACGCACGCACACGTGCACTCACTCACTCACTCACTCACTCACTCACTCACTCACTCACTCACTCACTCACTCACTCACTCACTCACTCACTCACTCACTCACTCACTCACTCACCCACTCACTCACTCACTCACTCACTCACTCACTCACTCACTCACTCACCCACTCACCCACCCACCCGCTTCTCCACTTACAAACACACATACACTCTCTTTCTCCAGATATTCTCTGTCGGAGGAGGGCGCTTCCTTGGCCGGGAGACTGGCTTCAGAGGAGCAGGGAAGCAGCGGAGGACCGGAACAGAGAGTTGAGGAGAGAGACAGGAGCGAGGAGAACGATGTTCAGGGCTTGGTGGACCTCACGGTCAGTGATGAAGAGGAGAAGAGCGTTACACCGTAAGTATTTAACGGCCGAATGCTACACCTGCTCTAGCCCAGCGCTCAATCCTGTTCTCTCCCCTCTAGGCCTGTCCCTGGACGGCCCGCCTGGGAATCCCAGGCAAGAGGTGAGGCGGCTGGGCCGAGTGTGTCAGGAGAGGCCCAGGCTTCAGAGCCGAGTGGTGGAAGGCCTAGTGGAGGCCGTCTTCTCCCAGGAGACTATGACATCATCCTCTGTGTGGACTTCATAGAAACTACAGGGTAGGGTGTGTGTGGGGTGATGATTGTTTGTGTGTCGATGATGATGATGATGATGATGTTGTAGATGATTGTGTTTGTGTTGATGATGGCGCGCGCATGTGTGTGTGTGTGTGTGTGTGTGTGTGTATTTATATATAGAGGCAGTAACCACTGTAAGCAGGACCTGGTCAAAGAGCTGCAGAGGAACGGCGTGACCTTTGACGTCAGGAAGTTAAACGTGGGAGACTTCCTGTGGGTGGCCCGCGAGAGAGTAGCACCTATACCAGGTAACCCGTCTCTCTCTCTCACCCACTCACTCACTCACTCACTAACTCGCTCTCACACACATTCACCATCCTAATATTTTACATACTAATAATTATTATAATTATAATGGTATTAAATTCGATTTATAAAGCGCCTTTCGAACTCAAGGACGCTTTGCAATGTGTGCAGGAACATAGAAAACAAAATAACTTAATCAAAAATAACACAAGGAGACAAGCAGACAAACAAGAGGGACGAGGGAGGTCACAGGCAGTAGGCAAGCTTGAAGAGTTGAGTTTTGAGGAGAATTCTGAAGGTGGCCAGAGATGACCAGACACCCCCCCCCCCCACCCCCCTCACCCCCCTACAGGTCAGCTGCGTGCCCCCGAGGCCAAGGAGCTGGTCCTGGACTACATCATCGAGAGGAAGAGGATGGACGACCTGTGCGGGAGCATCATCGACGGACGCTTCCGCGAGCAGAAGGTGTGCGTCCCCCTCCCATCCGTCTGTCTGTCTGTCTTTACACAAAGTCGTCCTCTATAGGCGTTATGGACAGTGCAATGTGTATTCCTCTTTTAGTTCCGTCTGAAGAGGTGCGGTCTGTCCAAACCCATCTACCTGGTGGAGGAGTGTGGAACTGCAGCCTCCCACATGAGTTTACCTGAGGCCACGCTGCAACAGGCTATCATCAATACACAGGTACACACGCACGCAATTATCAGTGCCATGTGTGTTGTTGTTTTTTTAAGCAAACATAGTGAGCTACAACATAGCTGTGCGTGTGTGTGTGTCTGTTTGTGTGTGTCGGTCAGGTGGTGGACGGCTTCTTCGTTAAGAGGGTTCAGGACGTGAGGGAGTCTGCAGCCTACCTGACCGTCATGACCCGATACCTGACCAGACTCTACCAGGTAACATCCCATAATATCACATCTAGATACCTGACCAGACTCTACCAGGTAACATCCCATAATATCACATCTAGATACCTGACCAGACTCTACCAGGTAACATCCCATAATATCACATCTAGATACCTGACCACACTCTACCAGGTAACATCCCATAATATCACATCTAGATACCTGACCAGACTCTTATCAGGTAACATCCCATAATATCACATCTACATACCTTACTAGACTCTACCAGGTACGACTTATAATATCCCAACTACATACCTGACCCATCTATAGCAGGTAACATCCCATAATATCACATTTAAATACCTGACCACACTCTAGCAGGTAACATCCCATAATATCACATCTAGATACCTGATAGCCAAACACAGCAACACCCCTTGAGCTTCACAAACATCACACAATTCTAAAACCCTCAAAGAATGAAACTGACTCCTACAGACAGACAAGGTGAAGTCAGTTGGGTGTTGGTGAGCTAACAGAGTTCTCCTACAGACAGACAAGGTGAAGTCAGTTGGGTGTTGGTGAGCTAACAGAGTTCTCCTACAGACAGACAAGGGGAAGTCAGTTGGGTGTTGGTGAGTCAACAGAGTGCTCCTTCCCTCTCCTCATCACCCCTCCACTCCCTCCTCCAGAACCGTACCCTGGTGTGTCGCTCCAGAGAGCTGGAGGGAGATGGAGGGATGAAGCCCTCCCTCCCCTCCTCCTCCTCCACCCCCTCCCTCTCCCTCCTCTCCTTCGCAGAGTTCAACTACGGAGCCATCAAGAACAAGGTGTGTGTGAGAGAAAGTTTCCTTTGTAAGCAATGATGCCAATATTGCGAGAGATAAATGATATTAAAGTCCAAGGTAATGTGTGTGTGTTTTAGTCTCAGACAGTAAGAGAAGTGTTCGCCAGGCAGTTGATGCAGATCAGCGGTTTGTCTGGAGACAAAGCAGCTGCCATTTTGGATCGATACACAACCCTATGCAGGTAACACTGAGTCACTACAGCTAACACACTCTACAGGCAACACTGAGTCACTACAGCTAACACACTCTACAGACAACACCGACTCACTACAGCTAACACACTCTACAGGCAACACTGAGTAACTACAGCTAACACACTCTACAGGTAACACCAACTCACTACAGCTAACACACTCTACAGACAACACCGACTCACTACAGCTAACACACTCTACAGGCAACACTGAGTAACTACAGCTAACCCACTCTACAGGTAACACTGACTCACTACAGCTAACCCACTCTACAGGTTATACTGACCCACTACACACTCTACAGGTAACACTCACTCACTACAGGTGAAATACTCTACAGGTAACACATACTTACTCACCCCATACAAGTATCATTATATATTTATACATTATATAGTTGTATGTTAAGACATGCAATATGTCTTGGTAGTCAGATGATGGTCTCTTCAGCGGTTGTTGAATGTTGCGCTTCCCCCTCCCTCCAGTCTGCTGTCTGCGTACGAGTCGTGCCCCAGTGAAGCAGACAGAGAGAAGCTACTCTCCAATATCAGATACGGGAAACTCAACAGGTTTGTGTAGTACTACCTACGTAGAAGACCAAATCCATCTCAATATTGAATGATATTGTTTGCTATCCACCTCAGAGAATCCCTGCTCTATTGTATTTAGGCGAGGCAAGTCAAGGAAACTTTATTTATATAGCACATTTCATACACGAGGCAGATTGGAAGTGCTTCACATAGAAACATCGTCATAAAATAAAATAATAAAAGAAAATACATAAGTAAAAGAAAACAAAGGGCAAAATAAAAAAAAGCATTTTAGAAAGTGATAAAAAAACAAAGGCAATGTAAAAAAAATAAGCATTTTAGAAAGTGCAATGTATAAAGATTTAGCAGAAAGCTAAAGCAAACATAAAAGTCTTTAGCCCTGTTTTAAAAGGTATTTCTTGCTCTTGCTCTTCTTGCTCTTGTTCTGAATGCTCTGTTCTTGTGTTACAGGAACATCGGACCAGCACTGAGCAGAACCGTTTACCAACTCTATTGTACAAAAGGACCGCTTTCGTAGCACACACACGCACTAACCCCTTGACATGTTTCTGTTCTGAACCAACTGGATAATGCAAACTTTAATTAACCCTTTGACGTCGTCAAAGACAACGTACGTTACAGTAGCCGCTGCTGAAAGGACTGTTGGTGTCTTCTCTAAATTTGTTTATATCGTTTATATTTTTATATGTTTTCAATAAAGGTGCTGCTTTCGATAAGAATTGTTATTGTGGTATTGATTAAGTGAACAATTGTGATTTATAGATATTGTTGGTGAAAGGTATCGAGAGTTTTCCGATTGTAAAGAGGGATAAGGTTACGATATAATTGCTAGTTGATTTAATGAAATTAACTTGGATCAGGATATATTACCCTGGCTGGTGGTAGTACGTTATCTTTCTTTTATTATAAGGACTGTTATCTCGTCAAACCGTACTTGTGTAATTTACAATGTCACCTATTACCTACTTAGCATTGTGCCAAACATGTGTGGCCACTGTGTCGGTTTATTTATGGTTTATTGGGTATTGTCATGTGTAATAAATTCAGAAAAATCCTTTTCAATGGAACTTAATTGAACGTTCAGAGGTCCAATCACAAAATTACTATCATAGTAGGAAAATCCATTTTATTGGTGTTCTTCAGTCACACACACACTCACACATATAAATAGCATTTTGCAGTCAGAGGCAAGAATCAGATCATGTGATCCTGCCCCAGACCTTCACAATAACATTTCCAGGCAGCCAATTTTAATGCTGGTTAATACGCATGTCAATTATATGTGAATTACATTTTGATTACATGTCATTTGGGAAACTCGTACATTATAATATCTCAGAAACATACAGGACAACAGAGTCCAACATAGTCAAGCTTTAACATGATGGTCCACTAAAGTTTACTCTCATAAAAGACTACCTCCTTCTCTGGACCAGGCAAAAGTCCCTCTTTAGGCGGGGCTCCGCCCACTGACTCATCTGGAAATTAAGGGTCATGGAAAGAAAGTTACACAGTAGACGATATCAGTCCACCCCCATGAGATTATAAAGTTGTGAGTGTGTGTGTTTGTGTAAATGCATATTTCTATGTTTGGTATACTTTTGACATTTTAAATATGTGTGTGTGCCTTGGAGTGAATTTAGTGTGGCGTGTGTGTGTGTGTGTGTGTGTTCCTACCTGAGAGTGTTGTGTGTCTGTACCTCGGATGTGCTGTGTGTGTGCCTTGGAGGTCTGTGTGTGGGTGTGTGTGCCTTTGAGTGTTGTGTGTGTACCTGGGAGTGTTCTGTGCAGCATGCGGGGACCAGCCAGGCCAATGCCCAGGGCCCCGATAGGAGCGGTGGTGAGGATTGCTAGCACAGCTAGCGTTAGCACGGTTTGACCGTAGCCAATCAGCACCTCGTCCCCCCCCTCACGCGCCATGTCCAGGGCCTTGGAGCCTATAGCCGCCTGCACACACACACACACACACACACACACACACACACACACACACACACACACACACACACACACACACACACACACACACACACACACACACACACACACACACACACACTTAGAATCACTTACAAGTACGTTTCGTTAATTTAATGAAAAAGGGACATTAAAAAAGGGACAGAAAAACATTACGGCATGGTCCGCGTGTTTACACTGATCTGAGTATTTAAATTATTCCAAAGAGGTGCACTTTCCGTGCGTAGTCCCGCCTACTCCAATGAACCAAGAAAGCCGGCTGCTTGACGATGGCGGAATAAAACCCTCCGTTTTACACAGGCAAGAGAGTGAAATTTCAGGGTGTGC
>NC_079428.1:12188294-12195794 GCF_026213295.1 Gadus chalcogrammus
CTCCCCCACTTCCCCTTTACACTACTTCTTTTAATTAATCCCATTTCCACTTCTCTCTCACTTCACCTCAATACCTCTCTCCCTCCCTCCCTCACTTTGTCTCATCATCAATTCAATTCAAAATGCTTTATTGGCATGAATGTTTCAAAACCATTATTATCAATATAACCCCAAGGGAACATCTAAAGATCCAGTTGAGATTGACAAACAAGACACTGAAACGATAACACTTTGACAGTGTCTCTCTGTCACTCTCGTGATTTATAGTTTCATCCCAACAATCATTAAGCCAAGAAAGGTTCAGCAGCATAACTTCACATGAGAACTCACTTGCCCTCTCTTACACAGACACACACACACACACACACACACACACACACACACACACACACACACACACACACACACACACACACACACACACACACACACACACGCACGTGATAGTTTATTGGTGTGAAATGAGGAATCTAAAAGTAAAGAAATAGACAAAACAATGACAGACAAGACAGTAGCAAGAAGGCAGACACATGCTGTAGTTAGTGGTGGATACAGAGTTCAATATATCAATAGATAGATCGTAAGATAGAGCTATATGAAACAGACAGAACCATATAGATGGATAGACTTACCTAGAGAGATGTGTGGAGGAGTGGACGTCTCGACTTGATGAGACACATTCAGCTGGCACCTCTCTCCCTGTCTTTATCTCTGTCTCTTGAGAGAGAGAAGCAGCCTTCGGTAGGGTTAGGAGAGAGAGAGAAGAAGAGGGTGAGAGGGAGAAAAGTAGAGAGAGAGAGAGAGAGAGAGGTAGACTAGAGAGACAGAGAGAGAAAGAGGGAAGTAGAGAGAGAGAGAGAGAGAGAGAGAGAGAGAGAGAGAGAGAGAGAGAGAGAGAGAGAGAGAGAGAGGTAGACTAGAGAGACAGAGAGAGAAAGAGGGAAGTAGAGAGAGAGAGAGAGAGAGAGAGAGAGAGAGAGAGAGAGAGAGAGAGAGAGAGAGAGAGAGAGAGAGAGAGGTAGACTAGAGAGACAGAGAGAGAAAGAGGGAAGTAGAGAGAGAGAGAGAGAGAGAGAGAGAGAGAGAGAGAGAGAGAGAGAGAGAGAGAGACATATGGATGTTCTCTTTCATATTGGCAAACAGAATCACGTCAAGGCAACGGAGCTCAGTGGGGTCGCACACACACAAACACACACACAAACACACACAGGTACACACACACTCACACATAGGTGCCAAGCCCTAACAGGTGAGTTCAGGCCTACTATTAAGTGAAGACTCGTTAAGTTACGTGTGACGGACGACAGGTGCTAATGCTAGGGTGAGTTCACCTGGGTGTGTGTGTGTGTGTGCGTGTCCGTAACAGCTAATCAACGTATTACTCCACATTCCCCTAACAAGCAGTGAAACGCCATCGCTCATGTCTGTGTGTGTGTGTGTGTGTGTGTGTGTGAGTGGCGGCTACAGCTTTGTGTTGTAATGCTGGCCTGTGAAGGGGGCTGGCGGGGCAGTGTGTTTGTCCAGCAGGGAAGGTGCTTGTTGCGCTAAACCCTCCTGCATACCCACTGAAAACAAGAGCAGCTTTTGCCCTGCCAACCTGTACCGATTGACCCACGCTAAGGTGAGAGGGAGTTCTGTGTGTGTGAGTTGGTTTGAGAGTCGGTTGCGTAATTGTTAAATGATTGATCGAGCACCGGTGAGCGAGTTAAGTAATGCATCTTAAGTGATTTATTAATTATTAGTATTTATTGAAAAAAGTTACTTGACGGTAAAGAATACATGAAGAATACATTCAGTTATTGTATTATCATTTGAAGAAAATATCAACTTCATAAAGGAAATTACATCAGCAAGATATCTACTATACATCAGACTTGTGCTTCCATCTTTCTGAGACGTATAACTATATCTCAGACTTAGAGTCCAACGTCAAGTTTTAACTTGACGTTGGACTCTCAGTCTGAGATATAGTTATACGTCTCAGACGGATGGAAATCCAGGATATCCAACATCAAGTTAATACTTATGTTCGGTCAGACGGGGAAAAGATGTGAAGTGTCTAGCAGTCAGGGGATTTTAACTGAATAGTCTACGTTAATCATATTGTAGTGTTATTCATAATGTCCCACCCCATGTTGCTGTCTCTTAAAACGTCAAGACAGAATAAAGATGTGTCTTCGGTCCACAGTATCAATGTTTTGTCTGTAGAGGGTGAATAAAACTGATATTAAAGTGAATCAGGGAGGGCGAGAGGAAGGACAGGAATAAGAAGAGACCATGTGAGTCTTGACTGGATGTGAGTCACAAACACACAGACAGACACCACAGACATCTCAAACAGGCACGCACACACACTCACACACATGTGCACATGAAGAACCAGAATAATTAATCTTAACGTTGTGCGTAAAGGTTTAATGGTGGCATACAGAACAACACAAATCAAATCTGTTTACAACATCGTGTTTACAAACAACTCCTCTTCTTCATCATCATCACCAACGAGTACAATGTGTGACCGCTAATACTGGCATGGGACACACACACACACACACACACACACACACACACACACACACACACACACACACACACACACACACACACACACACACACACACACACACACACACACACACACACACACCTCATCTTCTACAACTAGCATGACATAGAAAAGCAGTAGAAAAATACTTGTAGAAAAGAAAGCAGAAATCATCAACACATACGACTAGTGGAATGTTCCTGTTATCACACAGAACAGAGAAAGAGCTCCTGAATATAACACACATGCACACACACACACACACACACACACACACACACACACACACACACACACACACACACACACACACACACACGCACGCAAGTTGAGGACATGATACAAAGCAACACAGTTTGAATACAGGCACGATAGAGAGAAGCTTTGCGGAAAGCAGCGCTAACTTAGCTCGCAAGTTCGCTACACTGAGGTTTACCACAGAGGTCCTGGGATGGTCCCCGTTGCCAGGAGACCACGGGAAAGCTGTTGTTTGAAGCAGAGTCTGCTCACAGTTGTCCTGGTTTAGTTCTAACTAAGTGGGCCTGTATGTCGATAGCATCAGCGCTACTATCTAACGAGGCGCTAATGAGAGGAGCAGCTTGCTCATGGGTCCATCGACAAGGCGTGGAACCGCTGCAGGGTCATATCGTTACTGGGGTTAGTGGCGCCCCCTACCTGTGAGTTACAGACACAGCATCGAGTATAGGCACTAGAAGCAGAGGGGGGCCGACTGCACAACCCCCAATACTTGAGTTGAAGTACAAATACACCTGGTTGAAAGGTAGCAGACTACAGAGTTAAAGTACTAATACACCTGGTTGAAAGGTAACAGACTACAGAGTTAAAGCACTAATACAATAGGCTGAAAGATAACGGACTACAGAGTTAAAGTACTAATACACCTGGTTGAAAGATAATCAACTACAAAGTTAAAGCACTAATACGCCTGGTTAAAAGGTAGTACACTACAGAGTTAATGTACTAATACACCTGGTCTTAACGTGGTCGACTAGAGTTAGGGTGCTAGGTCTTAAGGTGGTCGACTAGAGATAGGGTGCTAATACACCTGGTCTTAAGGTGGTCGACTAGAGTTAGGGTGCTAATACACCTGGTCTTAAGGTGGTCGACTAGAGTTAGGGTGCTAATACACCTGGTCTTAAGGTGGTCGACTAGAGTTAGGGTGCTAATACACCTGGTCTTAAGGTGGTCGACTAGAGTTAGGGTGCTAATACACCTGGTCTTAAGGTGGTCGACTAGAGTTAGGGTGCTAATACACCTGGTCTTAATGTGGTCGACTAGAGTTAGGGTGCTAATACACCTGGTCTTAAGGTGGTCGACTAGAGTTAGGGTGCTAATACACCTGGTCTTAAGGTGGTCGACTAGAGTTAGGGTGCTAATACACCTGGTCTTAAGGTGGTCGACTAGAGTTAGGGTGCTAATACACCTGGTCTTAAGGTGGTCGACTAGAGTTAGGGTGCTAATACACCTGGTCTTAAGGTGGTCGACTACAGCATATTTACTAATACACCTGGTCTGAAGGTGGAAGAATAGAGTCAATGTACTAATACACCTGGTCTAAAGGTGGTCATAGAGTTAATGTACAAATACACCTGGTCTGAAGGTGGTAGAATAGAGTTAATGTACAAATACACCTGGTCTGAAGGTGGAAGAATAGAGTCAATGTACTAATACACCTGGTCTGAAGGTGGTAGAATAGAGTTAATGTACTAATACACCTGGTCTGAAGGTGGAAGAATAGAGTCAATGTACTAATACACCTGGTCTTAAGTTGGTCAAAGAGTTAATGTACCTGGTCCTAAGGTGGTCGACTAGAGTTAATGTACTAACAGAGTAACTTAATAGTAACGTAAAACAACATTAAAAGACAGGTACAAATAGTGAAGTACTACCTGAGTACTTGAGTTAATGTACATAGTTACCGTTCACAACTGCTAGCATAACTGTGTTTGGCAAATCTGTACTTTTTTCATTTTTTGTTTACCTCCTTACATCGTTATTTTTGCGGCCAGATAGGTAGATGTCTATTTGTGGTTCTATTCCAGTAGATATGTGTTGTGTACATTGTAGTTTTAGTCCAGTAAATAAGTGTATATTTGTGGCTCTAGTCCAGTAGATAGGAACTTAGTTGTGGCTCTTTTCCAGTAGATAGGTGTATATGCGTGATTCTATTCCAGTAGATAGGTGTATATGTGTGGTTCTATTCCAGTAGATAGGTGTATATGTGTGGTTCTACTCCAGTAGATAGGTGTATATGTGTGGTTCTACTCCAGTAGATAGGTGTATATGCGTGGCTCTATTCCAGTAGACAGGTAGGTGTGTGGTTCTAGTCCAGCAGGTAGGTGTGCAGGTATATCTGCCGTTGGATCCAGGGGGTGAAGTGTGTGACGTTGCTGTAGACGCCCGGTCCAAGGACCTTGCTGAAGCACACGCTGCCCCAGGAGGTGAGACCGAACAGGGTCCAGCGGCCCAGCGGACCCTCCGCATCCTGCTCCTCACACACCAACGGACCCCCGCTGTCGCCCTGGACACGCACGCACACGCATAAAACAACGTATGCATTATGCGATGTTCAAAATAAATACCCCATTTGTGATGGCTCAAATTTGGTGGGCCAAGTTTCAAGTTGACAGTTTGGCCACAGTTTGCACACAATGACAATAATCGTGCACCAGTCACTAATATGGTATAGAAAATATAAGTATAAAAGTATAAAAAATACTTCTAAGGTATTTTTAAAAGTGAATACACACACATATATATATATATACACACTGTACAGTATATTGAGTAGCAATTAATTTGTCAACGTAAAGTGGTACCGAACCGAGCGTAGTTACAGATCAGCATGCGGTTTTCATCGGATGGAGCTAAGGATGCTGGGTAATGTAGTTCTCACCATGCAGGAGTCCACGGTGCCGGCCTCGAAGCCGGCACAGAGCATCCTGGAGGTGATGGTCTTCATGTCGAAGTACGACTGGCAGTGAGACAGTGAGATGATACGAACCTCTCCCTCCTGCAGCTTGAAGGGCACTGAGGAGACACACACGCACACACACACACACACACACACACACACACACACACACACACACACACACACATGCACGCACGCATGCACGCACGCACGCACGCACGCACGCACGCACACACAAACAGGGAGAATAAGAAGCAGGACTGATTAAAGGGGAATCCACCCCTTAAACAACATTGTGCTTCAACACTATATTTCATCATATATTTGTAGTTGATTTCGCTGCAATTTAATATACTAACCCCAAATTAAAAAAGTAAATATTTCTACCAATACACTTCCGGTGATTTGACGCGTCATCAAATCAGCGGAAAAAAAAAATGCACGACTACAAGTTCTGAATGGGGGCCGAGATGATTGACAATACAGATGATAGTGCTCTTTGGTTGACAGAGCGAGAGGGAGAGGGAGAAGAGATGGAAGACGGATCGGACAGTGCGGATGTATATATGATGAAATATAGTGTTGAAGCTCAATGTTGTTTTAGGGGTGAATTCCCCTTTAGGAGGATCATGGGGCAAAGCAAAGTTGTTAGAGTGTCCAGTACTGCCCTCTAGTGGTATAATAGATTATTGGATCATCTGACGTTATGGTATTTCTGATTACAGAAACATAGTGGTGCGTGGGTGTGTGCGTCTGTGTGTTCGTCTGTGTGTGCGTGTGTGTGTGGGTGCATGTGTGTGTGTGTGTGTGTGTGTGTGTGTGCGTACTCCTGTTCCCCGTGTGGCCCCATCCGGTGATGTAACAGTAGGCGTCAGGCAGAGGGAGCTGGTCTAGATCAGGGAGACACACAGGCCTCACGAACTCTGTCTCCTCTACCTAGAAACACACACAAACAAACAGACACACCGTTTAGTATTTCACAAGAAAATCCCATTTCCCGGTCCAACTGATGCTATACTACTGCAGGTCAGTCTGTCTATCTCTCTATCTGTCTGTCTTTCTCTCTATCTACCTGTCTCTCTTTCTATCAACTTATCCGTTTGCTTGTTTCCCCTGTCTGTCCCTCTCCCGTCATTCTTTCTGTTGGTCTATCCGTCTACCTGTCTGTCTCTCCCTCTATCTACTTTTCTGTCTCTTTATCTCCCTGCCTTTCTTTCCATCTCCCTGTCGGTCTGTCTCTCTCTATCGACCTGTCTGTCTCTCCCTCTACCTGCCTGTCTGTCTCTCTGTCTCCCTGCCTGTCTCTTTATCGCCCTGCCTGTCTTTCCATCTACCTGTCTGTCTCTCCCTCAATCTACTTTTCTGTCTCTTTATCTCCCTGCCTGTCTTTCCATCTCCCTGTCGGTCTGTCTCTCTCTATCGACCTGTCCGTCTCTCCCTCTACCTGCCTGTCTGTCTCTCTATCTCCCTGCCTCTCGCTTTATCGCCCTGCCTGTCTTTCCGTCTACTTGTCGGTCTGTCTCTCTATCTATCGACCTGTCTGTGCGCATGTCTCACCTCTGTCTCCAGCTGGATAATGCTGATGTCGTAGTCCACCACCGCCCGGTTGTAGCGGGGGTGAACGATAATGGAGCGCACCCCCCGGGTCTGGCTGTGAGCACCGGGGTGGTCCAGGTTATTCAAACCTAACACCACCTGCCACAGCTCCGCACTCTCTCTCCTGAGAGAGAGACATAGAGAGAGAGAGAGAGAGAGAGAGAGAGAGAGAGAGAGAGAGAGAGAGAGAGAGAGAGAGAGAGAGAGAGAGAGAGAGAGAGATCTTACATTGGGAGTCAATGTAAGATTATATGATGTTTCACAGTCTTTGTGGAAATTGTGTCAGTATGTTCTTTGGACACTCAAGACACACACTGTCTCAAAACACACACACACACTCTAAAGAAAACAAACAGGACCTCTCACACACATACCCACACTCTCTCAAACACACACACGGACTAACCCTTCGAAGCAGTGTGCG
>NC_079428.1:12198294-12205794 GCF_026213295.1 Gadus chalcogrammus
CAGCCTGCAGGGGGTGATGTAGATGGTAGAGAATATGAACATGACTCAATTTGATATATTTGTCATGGTTTGGTTTTGTTTTTCAAAATCCCTTTATTGCACCACTGCAAGGAGAAACTCACATCATCACTTAGGAGCAATAAAAAACAAAAACAAAACAGAAACATCCCTAAAATACACCAAACCTGTCCACCAGAAAACGTGTTTCTCTAATCAGAAGCTTACATTCAGCTCTCCGTCACCCCCCACAGAGCATCAAACCCCTCCAACAGCCCATATGTGAATGAAGCCCTGCATATCGTCCATCATTTGATAATAAGCATGTTCCACCCTCAGTCGGGCCTTCAGCAGTCCCTTCAGAACCAGCACCGGCTCCACACTACCGACACTCTGAGCCCGGTTCCTGCGTGTTAGCCAGATGGCCAACTTGGCAGAACCAGATAAAAAGTTCACCAATGTGTGTACACTCTTCTTCTGAGCACAGTACTTCGGGCCAAAAATAACCAAATCAAAAGAAAAATTCTCCCCTAGACCCTGAAACCACCTTTTTAAAAGCTGGTTTCAGTACTGTCATCCGAGGACACTGAACGAATAAATGCAACTGGGTCTCAATCTGAGAGCAGAAAATACAATCCTCCACTGGAGGTCTGCTGTCTGTTTTTCAACGGGCAGCTTGTACAGAGACCGCTAGCTGCCTTTCGGGGAAACGTCTGGACCAAAAACCTCACTCCACCTCGACTCCTGCATGCCTGCCAAAGAGCGCAGGTTCAGAACCTTAGAGCAGATTTGGTACAAATGCTTCTTCCCTGCAGCCTGAGGTGTGGGGTTGTGAGAGACAGCAGCTGACCTCCTCCCTCCTGCCACTCCCCCACAACTGGGGTGATAGACAGAGCGGGGAAACTGTACTCTCCTTCTTCGCTCCACTGGTTACACAGTGCGGTTTTGTGCAAATTCTCTCAGAGGTGGTTGCAGGGCAGCACAGACTTCCTCGACCACTCTGTTGATCAACCTCATGGAGGTGATGTTGCTTCTCTCTCTCAAGGCGTCCACAGATGTTGCCGTCATCTTCATCAGATGGCCCAGTTTGGTGCAGCCAGCCTCTCTAAGATAGGCTCGCAGGCTGGCAGACTGCAGTGTTTGAGTCTTTATGAGGTTATTATAAAACAAAGGTTCTTCAAACAACCACATGCCCGGAGTCTCATTTGTGGCACGTGCAACCTTAAAAATCTGCCATGCCTGCAATACCGAGCTGTAGAAAGGTGTCAATCCAGTTAGGTCCACATCCTCAAGCTGTAAAAGGAAAAGCTGTTTATCATAGCCCAATCGCCCAGCTCCCCTCAGCAGCAGTCGAGCCTTGTCACACCAGCTTGGGCCGCAATTGTACAGCAGTCTTTGTGCAGTCTGGAGACTAAAAGAGGCCCTTTTTACCTGGATGTTCATCAGTCCCTGCCCCCCTTCAGCCACAGGCAGGTAGAGGGCTGCTGCCCGGACCCAGTGCCGGCCAGACCAGAAAAAGTCAAGGATGACTTGCTGAACGTCCTCCATCAGGCCTCTCGGTGGCGTCAGAACAATAAGCCTATGCCAAAGAGTCGAGGCGACCAGGTTATCGGCCACCAGAACTCTTCCCTTATACGACAACTGGGGTAGCAACCATTTCCATTTAGACAACCGAGCGCACACTTTCTCCTTAACTCCCTCCCAGTTCTTGTTTCAAAATCCCTCAGTGCCCAAAAATACTCCCAACACTTTCAGGCCTTCCTTCCCCCACTCAAGACCTCCAGGCAGACTGGGCACTGCCTGATCCCTCCACTGTCCCACCAACAAGGCTTCACTCTTTGCCCAGTTCACCCGAGCAGATGAGGCCTTTTCGTACAGGGACAGGGTATCCTGCAAACATTGAACATCCCCCTGCCTGGAGACAAAAATATTAACATCATCTGCATAGGCAGAAACAGTAAGTGGACGATCAAGATTGTAGGACCCAGGCAGTGAGAGACCACTGAGCCAACCTCTCAACATGCACAGCAAGGACTCAATAGCTAGCTAGTTGACCGGAGAGAGGAAAACCCTGTCTTATCCCTCGCTGTACAGGGATTGGCCGACTCAGCCCTGCCCCCATCCTCACCATACATTGAGCACCACTAAACCAATCCAGGCCAGAAAACCATCAACAATACCAAAAGCCCTAAGTGCAGAAAACAAATAAGAGTGATCCACCCTATCAAAAGCCTTCTCCTGGTCCAAGGAAACAATACCAAAATCTATATTATGGGATCTACACACATCAATAATATCTCGAATAAGGAAAATGTTGTCCATTATTTTTCCTGTCAGGTACACAATAACTTTGGTCTGTATGTACAAGTATTCCCAGGATGTCCTTAAGTCTGTTGGATAAGGCTCTGGAAAGCCCCTTATAGTCTGTACAGAGGAGAGCAACTGGCCTCCAGTTCTTAAGTAAGGCCAGGTCTCCTTTCTTGGGAAGCAGGGAAAGCACAGCTCGCTGACAGGAGACAGGAAGCAATACTGTTGTGAAACACTCCATGTAAATCATGTCCAAGGGTATTCCAGAACCGCTTCTAAAAGTCAGTGGAGAGACCATCAATCCCTGGTGCCCGTCCTGATGCCATCTGATTGACAGCGACTGTTAAAGGGGTAGTTCGGAATTTTGGACATAGGGCCTGATTCCGAAGTGAGCATTGGTATTCTATATCACTGGAGACAGTTTTCAACACATTTCATTCAGTCCTTCTAGTTGCAGAGTTCGCTCGTGCTAGGCTAGCGCAAGTCAACGGGCAATGCTAGCCTGCTATTAAAAACAGTCTTACCCACTCCACAGTACACCCGAGGTAAATCAATTATAACGCCAGACTATAGATTTAAATGTCTGTGTTGATAGAATAATGTTAGAAATAAAACTAACCTTGCATCGCATGAATCATCGAGGGACTACTTTCTCAGCAGAAGCGGAATTCTACTATGCGCTGGTTAGGTTTGTAACCGAATCACGACAGAAGAACGTAAACAGAGAAGCGTGGGACAGAAGCGCAATTGAACGACTAGGCAACATGATGGTTTAGTGTGCTTTTAGAAATTGTAGAAATAAACGGTACAGATGGGCACCACAAAGTTTCCACCAATTTCCAGTGTGAGATCCAGAAAGGACTCAACTGTGGCTTGTTGCTGCTGGCTTTGACATCAAAACACCGGCTCGTACATGTACGGTTCGTTGGATACAACAAATTCCTCATAATCGTCTTCAAAAGCAGATGCATCGCTAACTCCTCCAAACGTGGCAATATCTTGTTAATTTAATACGCTTGTAGAATTCCTTCGTTCACTGTACTCTGCGTTTGTAGCAATGACAGCGGCAGGTAACCTAGGTATCAGTCCGCCGCTGCCGTAGCCTACGTACAGGAATATAAACACTGCTGCTGAGACCCCGCAATTCCCTCAAAATGCAATGCAATGCAAGGTTGGTTTTATTTCTAACATTATTCTATAAACAGACATTTAGACTTATAGTCTGTCGTTATAATTGATTTACCTCGGGTGTACTGTGGAGTGGGTAAGACTGTTTTTAATAGCAGGCTAGCATTGCCCGTTGACTTGCGCTAGCCTAGCACGAGCGAACTCTGCAACTAGAAGGACTGAATGAAATGTGTTGAAAACTGTCTCCAGTGATATAGAATACCAATGCTCACTTCGGAATCAGGCCCTATGTCCAAAATTCCGAACTACCCCTTTAACTCCTCCAGAGTCAGCTCAGAGTCCAGAGCAGCTTTCTCTCCCGGGATGAGCTGAGGAAGCCCCTCCAGGAGCTCCTCGCGGCACTCCATGCTGCACTGTTCTGCCCCAAAGAGGTCCGCGTAGAAGTCCATTGCATGGGTCCTCATCTCACCCGGACTGGTGGTCACTCTGCCTCCAGGAAGCCTAAGGCAGGACATCTGCTTCCTCTGTGCAACCGATCTCTCCAGATTAAAAAAGAAAGAGCTCGGGGCATCCATGTCCTTTAGCTGGAGGAAGCGAGACCTGACAAGAGCTCCCTTCACTCTCTCCTACAGGAGGGAGCTCAACTCCAATCTCTTCTCCTGCAGCAGATGGCCCGTGGTGGGATCCAAATCCCTATGTGACCCCTCTTCAATGTTCCTAATATTGGCTTCAAGCTCCTGAACTGCTGCCTTTATCTTAGCAATCGAATGGGAGGTAGACTGCTGTCAAAAAAAACGAATTTGGGCCTTCCCAACTTCTCACCACAGTTTCAAAGAAACAAAATCCGCTTTCCTAGTTTTCCACTGCTGCCAAAAACGCTCAAAGCATTGGCAGAAAGTATGGTCCTGCAGAAGTCTATTGTTAAAAGACCAGTAGGACTTAACCCTTTCACCTGGCGAAAGGATCAAGTCTATGTTGACATAGTGGTGGTCAGTAAAGCCAACTGGACTTATGTGACTGTTGACTAATCTGGAGCTGAGACTTTTGGAAATGTAAATCCTATCCAGTCTAGCTGCACTCACCCTGTTATTGCTGACCCTCACCCATGTGTATTGTCTGGATTGCGGATATTTGACCCTCCATGTGTCTAAAAGATCCAGGTGTGTGATGATACTGTTAAGGCTCTAAGATGACTGTGGGTGGGGTTCTTCACTTGTCCTGTCTACAGTAAAATCTGGAGTGCAGTTGAAATCCCCACTAATGATGAATTGATCATGATGGTAATTCCTTACCCCATTATTTAGCAGGGTGAAAAAGCCCACTCTTTCTGTGCCTCGGTTTGTGGCATATATGGCAACAAAGCAGAACACAGAGCCCTCTATTTCTGCCCTGACAATCAACAGCCTGCCCTTCACCACTTCAGTAGAAGATAATACCTTTACATTCACATTATTTCTAAACAGAACAGCTACCCCTGCACTAAGGTTGGTGCCATGACTAAGGGTACGCGAACCCTCCCACCATAAACCCCAATCTATCTCGTCTGCTGGATTAGTATGTGTCTCTTGCAAAAACAGCACATCAACCCTCTGTTGAGTGGCGACTTCAGAGATGAATGCCCTTTTGTGTCTGTCTCTCCCACCATTAATGTTCAAAGACCCTATTTTAAGGCTCTGCATAGAGGTAAGAGAAGAGAAACAGATAAGATGAACAAAACAAGGAACAATCAAAAGAGGAAAAACAGTGTGTGGTACATGATCATGTTACTTTTTGGTATTTTTAGCAGTTTTACCTTCTTTTGCTTTTCTCAGAATTGTAACATGCTTTTTGAGGCGAAAGCGTTTCTTTTCGTCCAAGAGGTCAAAACCGACCAATCTTTTCAGTACACCAACAGATCTGATGAACTTGTCAGTGTAACTGAAGTAATCATTTAGTCTAACAGACTTGTTAAATGTCACGGCGGATAGACGGAGGTGGCGTCTCGGAGGAAGCCATTCCTCCCGAAAACCTCCCGACACAACCACTGATCACTCGGCCTTCACAGTAAAAGTATTAATAAATCAAACCTGATCATGCACATAGAACAGACGGAGAAACCAGGGAAAAAACGGGAAAAGGGGACAGAAAACAATTCAAAACCCTGCGCCACTCGCACCCCCACCACCGCCGCTCACACTCACACACACCGGAAACGGAAACAGAGGAGAGGAGAGGAGAGGAGAGGAGAGGAGAGGAGAGGAGAGCAGAGGAGAGGAGAGCAGAGGAGAGGAGAGGAGAGGAGAGGAGAGGAGAGGAGAGTGTGCGTACCGCAGTTTTCCTCGTCGCTGTGGTCATCACAGTCCAGGTGTCCGTCACAGCGTTTGGTAGCTAGGACGCACCTCCCTGAGCGACACTTGAAGTGGCTGGGCGAACACTCTGTCACCATGACGAGGGATCCACGGAAACCCAGATCACAACAACAACAACAACAACAACAACAAACGTTTGAGTGGGAAGGGAAGCTGAGAGGAGATCAGAGAGGAGAGTAGAGTTAAGGAGAGGAAGGGATGGAGAGGAGGAGAAAGGGGAGGAAACGGGGGTAGGGGAGGGGGAGGAGGAGGAGGGTAGGAGAGGGGGAGGAGGAGGAGGAGGAGGGTAGGAGAGGGGGAGGAGGAGGAGGAGGGTAGGGGAGGGGGAGGAGGAGGAGGGTAGGAGAGGGGGAGGAGGAGGAGAAGAGGAGAAGAGGGTAGGAGAGTGGGAGGAGGAGGAGGAGGAGGGTAGGAGAGGGGGAGGAGGAGGAGAAGAGGGTAGGAGAGGGGGAGGAGGAGGAGGAGGAGGGTAGGAGAGGGGGAGGAGGAGGAGGAGGAGGGTAGGAGAGGGGGAGGGGGAGGAGGAGGAGGGTAGGAGAGGGGGAGGAGGAGGAGAAGAGGGTAGGAGAGGGGGAGGAGGAGGAGGGTAGGAGAGGGGGAGGAGGAGGAGGAGGAGGGTAGGAGAGGGGGAGGAGGAGGAGGAGGAGGGTAGGGATGGGGGAGGAGGAGGAGGAGGAGGGTAGGAGAGGGGGAGGAGGAGGAGAAGAGGGTAGGAGAGGGGGAGGAGGAGGGTAGGAGAGGGGGAGGAGGAGGAGGAGGAGGGTAGGAGAGGGGGAGGAGGAGGAGGAGGGGAGGGGAGAGGTCGAATGGAGGATAACGGGGAGCGGGGAGCAGGGATAAGAGGGGAGGTGGTACCGTCGATGCCGTCTTCAGGTAGCAGACAGGTGGCGTTTCCCTCCTGGGGGAACTGGTTACACTCTGAGCCCTCTGGCCAGGGCAGACCCACCACCCCCAGCACGGCCTCACAGCGCTCCTTAGCCTTACGACAAAGAGACCTGCACACAGGGATACAGTGATCTCACCATACAATATACAGAGACTAGCCCTATGATAGAGACCTGCACACAGGGATACAGTGATCTCACCATACAATATACAGAGACTAGCCCTATGATAGAGACCTGCACACAGGGATACAGTGATCTCACCATACAATATACAGAGACTAGCCCTATGATAGAGACCTGCACACAGGGATACAGTGATCTCACCATACAATATACAGAGACTAGCCCTATGATAGAGACCTGCACACAGGGATACAGTGATATCACAATACAATATACAGAGACTAGCCCTATGATAGAGACCTGCACACAGGGATACAGTGATCTCACCATACAATATACAGAGACTAGCCCTATGATAGAGACCTGCACACAGGGATACAGTGATCTCACCATACAATATACAGAGACTAGCCCTATGATAGAGACCTGCACACAGGGATACAGTGATCTCACCATACAATATACAGAGACTAGCCCTATGATAGAGACCTGCACACAGGGATACAGTGATATCACAATACAATATACAGAGACTAGCCCTATGATAGAGACCTGCACACAGGGATACAGTGATCTCACCATACAATATACAGAGACTAGCCCTATGATAGAGACCTGCACACAGGGATACAGTGATCTCACCATACAATATACAGAGACTAGCCCTATGATAGAGACCTGCACACAGGGATACAGTGATCTCACCATAC
>NC_079428.1:12215794-12245574 GCF_026213295.1 Gadus chalcogrammus
TCAGGAAATATTTAAATTATAATATATATACATATTATTTTTTTAATAATTACAATATATGATATATATATATTTAATGATTAAAATAGACGAAAGACTAAATAATGACACAAGGATGAAAGAATAAAAATATATAATAATGAAATTATTAATTGATAAATTGATAGAAGGGAATGAGTTCTTGGTTGGAGCTTCTTCAGTTTGACTGATTATTTCTGTTCATTTAAACTCTGATAAAAATTACCAACATCCCTAACATTCACAAGTGGCCATTAGAATTTCACTACTGTGTGTGTGTGTGTGTGTGTGTGTGTGTGTGTGTGTGTGTGTGTGTGTGTGTGTGTGTGTGTGTGTGTGTGTGTGTGTGTGTGTGTGTGTGTGTGTGTGTGTGTGTGTGTGTGTTTTTGTTTATTAATAGGGCAAATGTGACGCATGTGGGACACCTGTCTATGGAATGAATAACACACTCGCACACACACTCACACACACACAAACACACACCATAGAGACCCAATGAAAGAAGATATTCTTTGTTTAGAGTAGGTGATCGTGTTACTATGGAGATTACGATAAAAATATATTCCACCCAGACGTTTGCGTGTGAAATATATTTTTGCGTATATGTGTGTATAAGACCATGTAATAACATAACTGACATAGTTCTCCAGTGTGTTTAGTGTGTGCGTGTGTGTGTGTGTGTGTGTGTGTGTGTGTGTGTGTGTGTGTGTGTGTGTGTGTGTGTGTGTGTGTGTGTGTGCGTGCGTGCGTGTGTGTGTGTGAGAAAGAGAACGAGAGGGCGAGTGAGGGAAATGGCAAGGGATTTGAAAGAACAAGCCCTTCAAAGACCATTAGGTGTTTAATGATCAGTGAACAGGCTGTGTGTCTTTGTGTGTTCGTGTGTGTGTGTGCGTGTGAATGTTCGTGTGCATGTGTGTGTGTGTTAGAGTTAATGGTGCTTTCAAATGCTAGCGGCAAACGACTTCTGCACAAACAGCTTTAGTGCCATCTTGAGGATTCGTGTGTGTGTGTGTGTGTGTGTGTGTGTGTGTGTGTGTGTGTGTGTGTGTGTGTGTGTGTGTGTGTGTGTGTGTGTGTGTGTGTGTGTGTGTGTGTGTGTGTGTGTGTGTGCGGACGGGAGGGTGGAGATGAAAGAGATAGTGGTGTGAAAGATGGGGAGGAATGAGGAGGAAACAGCAGGACCAGCTGTGTACCACCAGCTGAGTGTGTGTGTGTGCGTGTGTGTGCGTGTGTGTGTGTGTGTGTGTGTGTGTGTGTGTGTGTGTGTGTGTGTGTGTGTGTGTGTGTGTGTGTGTGTGTGTGTGTGTGTGTGTGTGTGTGTGTGTGTGTGTGTGTGTGTGTGTGTGCGTGTGTGTGTATGTGTGTGTGTGTCTGTGGGGGGGGGGTGGGGGGGGGGGGGATTGTATGTGTTTTATGGTTGTACGTGTCTGAGTGGTTGTTTGTGAATGGTTGTATGTGTGTGTATGTGTTTGAACGTGTGTGTGCGTGCGTGCGTGTGTGTAAACGTGTGAAAGTGCCAAAGAGTCAGACCAGTTTGTGTTCAAACAGACAGAAAATGTACACTTTAACCCCTTCAGTTCCTCTCTCTCGCTCTCGTTTTATGATACGCTATTGTGTATGCATGGCATGCACAAAAACACACCAGCAGACAGACACTTATTGAATAAAAAAACGATCTATCATTCATAGAGCTGTGGTCTTTTGATTTCAAATATTTTTGAGAAAACTGACCCACTGAAATTTATTTTTTCGGAGAAAGCGAGAGGGAGAGAGGACCAGAATCTACGGACATTACAGTTAAACAAACATGTCTGTAATTTGAGCGTTCATAATCTGTTCCATTACCAACTTTAAAGATTGTCAAACTCATGTATCCGTTGGATATAGAGAGAGTGATATGTAGGAGGCAGTCTAGGTATAGATATGCATAAAGGAGGTACATCGAGTAATCCAGGAGGGAAATAGTGATATGTAGGAGGTACAGAGAGTTCTTGGTTGAAGAGAGTGAAATCTAGGAGGTAGAGGGAGTCAGGAGTAAAAGAGTGAGATCCAGGAGATAGAGCGACATCTAGAAGGTAGATAGTGATATCTAGGCGGTAGAGTGTTATGTAGGAGGTAGAGAGAATTCTAGGATGATGAAAATGACATCCATATGGTTAAGGGAATCAGGAGGTAAAGAGTGACATCAGGAAGGTAGAGAGTGGTATCTAGAGGGTAAAGAGTGACATCTAGAAGGTAGAGAGTGGTATCTAGAGGGTAAAGAGTGACATCTGGAAGGTAGGGAGTGGTATCTAGAGGGTAAAGAGTGACATCTAGAAGGTAGAGAGTGGTATCTAGAGGGTAAAGAGTGACATCTGGAAGGTAGAGAGAGACCTCTAAAAGGTAGAGTGATATCTAGGAGGTAACGAGTGGCGTCTAGGAGATAGAGAGTGACATCTAGGAGACAGTCATATCTAAGTGGTATGATATATAGGAAGTGGATGAGTGGTCTAAGAGGTAGATGGTGACATAGGAGGTAGAGTGACATCAATGAGGAAAGCAGCATCTAGGAGATACAGTGCAATGGTGAGGATGCAGAGAGTTAAACATAGGTAGAGGGATCGGTAGAGTGATCTAGGAAGAAGAGAGTGATATCCGGGAGGTAGAGAGTAAAACCTACGAGGTATAGATTGAAATGTAGGAGGAGAGAGAATAATATATAAGAAGTAGGGAGTGACATTGCAGATGTAGAGAGTGATATGTAGTAGTGTGTGTGTGTGTGCGTGTGCGTGTGTGTGCGTGTACCTGTCAGTGCCAGTATGAGCAGCAGCAGAGCAGCCAATAGGCTGATGGTCGGGATGAGGATGTACAGGAGGAGACGCGGGTGATTGGTCGATCCAAGCTTGTGAGGACACGCCTCCCCCATTATGTCCCCGCCTTCTGCTCCACCTGAGGCCTGACACACGGAGATACACACGCACACACACACACACACATAATCACAAAGATTTACAACCACTCAAACACGCGTACAACCACATTCACATGCAACCACAAACACACACAAACAACCATATTCACATAAAACCACATACACACACACACACACACACACACACACACACACACACACACACACACACACAAATATTTCGTGCATTAAACATGTGCTGATGTTTACATGATACACGTCGTCTAGGATAACTTTTCTATCAAATCCGTCCGTGTGCTTCTCCCTAATCACGCTCCGTTTGCGCCTGATCTCAGTCTCTCGAGTCACTTTAACGGGACGTCCCGCCATCCTTACCTGTCCTATAGTCGCCGGTGACCTCTACGGTGGAAGCAGCGTACCGGTTATCTGCAGCACGCGCCTTGCCCCTGCATAGCGGCTACCGATCCGGTGAGAGAACGAGCTGGTGGCGGTGATGATAAAGAGGGCAGGGAAGGCATCTCAGTGGATGTCTTTCTGACGATGTCGTTATACCGGAGAATGCACTCTCTGACGGTATCTCTCTCTCTCTGACGGTATCTCTCTCCCTCTCTCTATAAGAGAAGCAGCTCTATCGGTTGTTGTTTCATAACCTATTCAAACCGAATTCCAGGTCGGACGGCGTAAAGATATAAAGAGAGTATGCTTACAACTTTTAGGATAGTGAAAAGCTCGCATAGTGACCCGTTACCACGATATGAACCGATAGTCGGACTAGACCAACCACCGAGCGGTCACCGGCAAATTTAGGCACTCCCAGGACCGGACCACACCGGGTATTTTTATCTTAGTCTGTGTGTGTGTGTGTGTGTGTGTGTGTGTGTGTGTGTGTGTGTGTGTGTGTGTGTGTGTGTGTGTGTGTGTGTGTGTGTGTGTGTGTGTGTGTGTGTGTGTGTGTGTGTGTGTGTGTGTGTGTGTGTGTGTGTTATTTTTAGGACCACCAAGTTTCGGGCTCGTGCACAAGTGAACACATAGAAAGACGATACGCGGGAGAAGAGGATGAGTGGAGAGGAAAACTTTACACCTCCTCCTTCACTTTAAATAGACACACACACACACACACACACGCACGCACGCACGCACGCACACACAGCATATGCGTGTCAAAACGAATTTGGAAAAACCTTAAAGAACCATTTCACTTTTATAACGATGTGACCTATTCTTCGCGGGACTTTTTACAATCCACCTCACTGTATCGACAGGCCATCGTGATTTTCCTACAGCCTGAGACCCGTCCACACCGCTCACCTGGAACCGAGAGGGTCCATCGAAATGGTCAATTCACGTGTTGTTGGTGCCTGTCAGACGTGTCCAGCCATTACAATGGTTAACCCTTCTCACGCATAACTATTGAGTCTTTTTTAATATTAATGTAAAATAGCAATAAGTAGAGGACGTTATGACTTCTACATTGATTCCTCTGAACTCTTTTTGGATAATTTCTTGAAAAGTTGTTATTCGTTGATCACCCTATGAAAACCACTGATAACCATAGATTTAGTATAATCACTTTGTAGAACTCTTTATAAAAAAATATCCACCGGTCATAAAGTTTAACGGAAGGACACGAGGTCGCCTATAAACCACTTGGATAAAAGGTTAAAAGTTGAAGTCTACCGTTCCGCTGAAGACGACGCGCGGGCATGACTCTGCGGGCTCCCCGGAAAACATGACCTCCTCTAGCCGCTCTGCGCTCATCGCCGTGGGGCGAGCATCTCTCCGCGTCGCGGTGAAGCTGAGGTACTACCGGAGCGGAGCGGCTCGCGCTGCTCTGAAGGAGTATCTACCCACGGTACTTTCCTAGGCCACGCCCTCTCTCCTCTTTAATTCCCTCTCCTCTTTGCTACTTGCTCGTGCCCTTTCTCTCCCTCACTCACACACACACACACACACACACACACACTAGTAATTATCTCAATCTGGCACGCACCACTTCAATCTGGCTCCCGCCCACCTGCCCTCTCTCGCTCTGTGACACACGCCTCCTGCACTGAGATTTGCTCCACGTGAGCAAGCTTCAACATTTCAGGATTAGGAATCACAAGTAACACATAGCGGTATGCACACACATCCCGCTGTGTTTCGGTGCACATGGCTTTAGGAGTTCATTGTCTGCGTCATAATCCTCAACAACACAAACCGCGCTCACTGCACAGGTGCATTCTGGGACCCCGGCTTCGGCCCATGCGTCTTTGAGAGCCCTGTGTTTGACAGATACACACGCACGAGCACGAGCACAAGCACACACAAGCACACAAACGCAACAGACGAGAGACACAACAGAATGTGGCATTTCTCACGTTTATTTCCACTAGAGAAAATCATTTGCATAGAAACACATCGAATTAATGTATCATCAATGTCGTTTCCACGGTGACCGCTGTAGACCACGGCTTGTTTTAGTGTTTGTTTAGGGCTCATCCAGTCGCCTCAGGAACTAGACCAGACATACACGGACGGTGTTAAAGGCCAGGCTATGAGTGTACATGTACACCTCAACAATAAAGTCCCACACAACACACACATGTTCTCTGCATCTATGTCACACACACACACACACACACACACACACACAGCGTTACATCAGGTAATAGACAGCAGCGGCCAGTGCGACTCCACACACTGGCAGCAGAAGGAAGAGCTTGTATTTGGCCCAGCTCTCTCTCTCCTCCTCCACCTCTCCTTTCCTCCTTCTCTCTCTCCTCCTGCCCTTCTGTCGCTTCTCAAACGCCTCGCACTCCGCCTGGGAACGCACGCGAGAATGCACACACGCGCACACAGGAGGAACACACACTGTTAGAAGGGGGTCCAAAGGATAATGGTTATCAGACGATACAAACATCTACGACGTCTATGCTTTATCTATACTAAACCTAATAATTAAATGTGGTAAAATCACAACAGTGTAGATAGAATCACGTTATATAAATCAATCCATAAAAGGTAATGATTCCAGCATGAACACTATCCGTGAGAGACACACTTCTAAATAAACATGTGTCCAATCAGATCACAGCTTCAATAACACTATTAACCAATTAGGTAAGAGCTAATCAGATCGATGCATCAATATTAACATTGGTGTACATGGAAACAAATTCCCAGTAACCATGGAAACAGGGTCATACCTGGAGCTTCTTCTGCTCTTCCTCCTTTGCTGCCTTCTCCTCTTCCTCCTTCAACTGAAGCACATACACACATTATAGGTCATATTGTACAGTATATTAATTTATGTCATTTTATTTTGCATGTGTGTGTCAGTGTATACCTGGCTGGCTTTCTGTAGATGCTGTTTACAGGTGCTGTCACACTCCACTAAACTCTGGTCTTCTTGAAGTTTAGCGCATGGGAACTCCTATGTGTTGACGCGCGCGCACACACACACACACACACACACACACACACACACACACACACACACACACACACACACACACACACACACACACACACACACACACACGTAAATTAGACTTGAGATAATAGATTGGATTCCAAGTGTGTATAATTAGGGATGTGCGGATAGCCCAGTATTGTATCTGTATCCATATTTGTTGAGGCATCAAAACCATTTGTATTTGTATTTGAATAACAGTGGAGAAATAATCCTATTTTTTTGTTCATTCCTCTTATTTTAGGGTATTAAAGTGTCAATACAAGTGTTTTTCAATAAACTATAATGATAATTATGAACCCGTGAAGGTAGGAAAGGCAATGTTTTGTCAAATCATTGCAAGGTACCGCCTATCCTACATTTAAATGTAATATTGGTTTCTGGTTTTCATAAACCCAGCAATAAACATCGAAGCCTTTAACCACAAACCTAATAGAAAAGAAAACCCTTTTAAAACTAACATTCAGATCCTAATCCACATTCGAACCAATAAACGAAACTCTGAACTAATAAATGAGGGTGAACATTGCGGACCCTGCCACCACCCACCCTAATTGGAGGATGCTGGAAAGACAGAATATCAACAAACAAGAAAAGGGCTAATGGGAATGCTAGCCTTAATCTCCTCGCGGTCAAATGAGCATTGTTATTCGTGACCCACAGCAGTGAGTAGTGAGCCCAGCGGGTAGGAGAACCGGCTACACTGCCAGAGCAAGGATAATCTCCTGCTCCGGGGCCAAACAAACTCTGCCTCACATATTGCAGGTTCCAAGAGGAAAACAAGAGAGAGGCAACTGAGAGGCAAATGTTAAATATGTGATATATATATTGAATTCCCACCACGTTGACAGTTATGAGGAACTCCAGCTATTTGACATGTTATATAATTTTTTTTAATATTATTAAATATTTGTATGAAATAAATATGCGGAAAAACCCACGATTTGTGCTTTGCCTTTCAAGTGTGCATGCCTGGCGTGTGCGCGTGTGCTTTTGTGTGTGTGGGTTTGTGTGTTTGTGTACCTTCTTGATCCTCTTGCAGGGACATCTTACTTTCACTTTCTGCTGACATATCTCCTCACATTGACCGGGATGACACACCTGCTTACAGCGGTGACCACAACTCAGCTACAAACACGCACACGCACACAAACACACACACACACACACACACACACACGCACACGCACACACACGCACTGTTAGTTCTATAATCTTGAAAAAACTTTTACACTGTATATTCTATATCCTTCTGTTAAATAGCCCCATGGTAGCATCTAACAGTGAAGCACTTGGAAGTGACCACTCTGGTACCGGCTGCATTCATCCGTAGCACAGCACAAGATCATAGAAACCACAAGATCAGAGGAGTTCAAACACTGGACTTGTTGTCGGGTAAGAAACGCAGTCCAAGGAAAAACAGAGCAAAACACTTTCAGCTGGCCTTTCCAATACCCACTCTGTGTTTGTCCGTGTGCGCATGTATGTCTGTGGAGTGCTCCAGTGTGTTTGTGTGTGTGTGTTTGTGTGTGTGTGCCAGTAACTATGACAAAATGAAAAAACTAAATCATTCCCAGGTGAAAGTAATACACACGTTAAGAAAGAGGAGAGAGAAAAAGGGAAAGTGTGTGCATACGTGTGTGTGCGTGTGCGCGTGTGTGTGTGTGTGTGTGGCTGGCGCCAGAGCTTAATTGATTACCAAGAGTAGGAACAAAGGAAATGGAGGGAAAGAAAGAAAGAAAGAAAGAAAGAAAGATGCAGAGGGAGACAGAGTAAGACGGACAGAGAGAGACCCACAGGCAGACGGAGTCAGAGTTTCTACTGTCCTTTTTAAGTTGCATTGGAGAATCATCATGATGAACAGTAATGTGATCTCAGAAGGTTATGGCGGACCACCCGACCATTCACTGTTTTCCTTACAGAGACCGCCCTGTGCTTCAGGGTGTGTGCTTGAGTGTGATGAGCTTTGTGTTTGAGTGTGTTTTGTCTTCCAGTGTGTGTCAGTGTGTGTCAGTGTGTGTGTCAGTGTGTCCTAGTGTGTGTTCTAGTGTGTGTCCTAGTGTGTGTCAGTGTGTGTCAGTGTGTCTCAGTGTGTGTCAGTGTGTCTCTCTGTGTGTCTCTCTGTCTCTGTGTGTGTCAGTGTGTCTCAGTGTGTGTCAGTGTGTCTCAGTGTGTCTCTCTGTGTGTCTCTCCGTCTGTGTGTGTGTCAGTGTGTCTCAGTGTGTCTCTGTGTGTGTCAGTGTGTGTCAGTGTGTCTCTGTGTGTCTCTGTGTGTCTCAGTGTGTCTCTCTGTGTGTCTCAGTGTGTGTCAGTCTTTTCCAGTGTGTCTCAGTGTGTGTCAGTGTGTCCTAGTGTGTACTCGCTGTGAGATTCCGTGCGTTGAGCCGTGTGTTACTGACAGATCCTCCCTTCAGCCAGAGCAACACACGAGCTTCCTGAGGAGAGAGCCGTGCACCCAGGTATGCTGTTATGATAGGCTTCTGAAAACATGGGCAAGCTAAGTTAATTATATCAGGAATGGGTAGAAAATGAACACGAAACCTAAACAAAGGTGTGGTATGAACAAAAAGGCCGGCCGACAGCAAGAAAGACACAGATGGACAGACAGACAGAGAGACCAGCAGACAGTGAAACAGAGAGAGAGGGGGACAGGAAGAGACGCACAGATAGGAAGACAGAGAGAGAGACAGAGAGAGGGACCAGTAGAGAGAGAAACAGAGTCAGACAGACAGGCAGAGAGAGAGAGCGAGAGAGACGGATACATTCTCTCTCCTGGAAAGCCTCAACACTCGAACAGTGAATTCCAACATCGTCAGTAGAGGTATGAGACACACACAGACACACACACTTACAGCCGGTTTGATAACAGAGGTCTCATGATGCATTACTCTCCAAGCCGAGGTGTGTTGAACACAAAGCAGAACAAGTAGGTCCTTACGTCCATGTGTGTGTGTGTGTGTGTGTGTGTGTGTGTGTGTAGGGTGTGTGTCTGTAGGGTGTGTGTGTGTGCATGCGTCTGTAGTGTGTGTCTGTAGGGTGTGTGTCTGTAGGGTGTGTGTGTGTCTGTAGGGTGTGTGTGTGTGTGTGTGTCTGTAGGGTGTGTGTGTATACCTCTTTAGGACACTGGTTGTTACAGGAGGCCAGCTGTATCTTGGATTCACGGTCGGCCGACTGCAGCTTCCTTCGCACACAAACACACACACACACACACACACACACACACACGTGTCACCTTTGACCTTAAAATAAAACAGGCCCAGAGAGCACACCTGAACCAGCTGCCGTGTCTATCCCCAGGTGTGCGTTGCCGTGGGAAACAGATGGCCGGTGATGGAGAGTATCACAGGTGGTTAAGGAGGAGCGCTAGGATATATTTTAGAAGAACCAGATATTTACTACTGCATTAATGTACTGAATGTCATTTAGCAGACTTTCATGTTTTCAGTATTCCTTTTAATGGTTCGATCCATGTCTTTAGGGGGATGGTAGGGGTTGGGGAGCATCTTGCTCTAGGAAGCCTTCAGCTACAAAGAAAGAGTCAAAAACCAAGAGATTTAGGGGAAAAGAAAAACCTAGGCTGCCCCAAGTCTCCGCCCCATAATGGTGACATCCGTACCCCATTTGAATGTGGAGTGGTTGTATAATGTAACTGTGCGAGTGCATGTGTATGTGTATGTGAGGACGTGTGCGTGTGTACGTACGTGCACTCTACGTATATCAGGGTGATCTTGCAGTGGCACCGCTGGCGGATCATCTGCTGACAGACGGGACAGTCTCCCGGGTGACAGCGGAGGGAGCAGGGGTGGGGGCAGCCGCGAGGGCGGGGCTTACAGCAGCCCACCTCACACTCCTCACACTGCAAAAGGGGGAGGGGAGTCAGAGCCAGGGAGAGAGAGAGGGAGGGAGGGGAGGGAGGGAGAGAGAGAGATTCACTTTTTTTTTTATAATTTTCTAAAATGACCCCAGGAGGATAAAACGGCGGGCGTAAGGAAGGAATGAAGATGCAGTTATTTACCGCGGTCGCACTCACCCCCGACTTGTTCCCCTTGGATACCGTGTGGCATTCCTTGGTGCAGGTGTGGTTGCCACAGGTCAGAAGACGTCCGCAAGGTCGCTTGCAGGTGAACGGCCCTCGCTTGTAACATGGAACAGGACTCACCTGAAACAGACACACACACGCACACAGACGCACACACACGCGAACATCAAATCGTTAACCCCCCCTTATAGCAAGACGGGTTGTCAGGTAAAGGGACATATTCTCTGTTCCCACAGCAAGCGTTAAGAACCAAATGGGCACGAGGTGAAAAGTCCAATGAGCTGACGAACTGGATGCTCTGAGCACTACAGTGTCTCGTGGGCGCTGTGGAACACCACACACGGGACTATAGTGCCACAGGGTTCAGACAAACAGAATACAGATTTTTACCACTCTCCTTCCAAAAACACACCACCTCCTGAAGCTGTCTGGAGGTGACTGGGACAAACAGAGGGAGAGAGAGGGGTGGAAGACAGAGAGAGAGAGGGGTGGAAGACAGAGAGAGAGAGAGAGAGAGAGAGAGAGAGAGAGAGAGAGAGAGAGAGAGAGAGAGAGAGAGAGAGAGAGAGAGAGAGAGAGAGAGAGAAAGAGAGAGAGAGCAAGAGAGAGAGAGCAAGAGAGAGAGAGCGACAGAGAGGAGAGAGAGAGGTGGAAAGACAGAAGAGAGGGACAGAGAAGAGACGATGTGGGGGACAGAGAGACAGCCTGTGCCAGGAATATAAAAGCACTACCAGGATGAGGAGGGAGAGATAGATTATACGAGAGAGGACAGAGGAGGACAAACGGCTGCAAGGAGGACGAAACCAAACCGTTGTAGGGGACAGAAGCTGAGAGCGTTGCAGATGGATAGATGGAGTCAGGGATGAGATGAAGAGATTTGCAGTGTGCAGATATTTATATTTTTGCATCACTCGCAGGCATGAAGGTCAAAGGGTGAAGAGATAAAAAAAAGAAGAGAATCAGACGCACACAAAGATGAAAGCCCATGACCCCAACTTACCTCATGTTCCCCAAGGCAGGAGCTGCAAACACACAAAACACAACGCATCTTAGCATCGTATAAATGTCATCATATTAACAACATCAGCTATCACCATTAACCTTACCGTCATCATTACATAATTATGATTAAGTGTCATTATCCCTTGTCGATTGTGGTTGCTAAGCATAGAGTGCTTGGGTGAGATACACATACCAGTAGTAACAGGTAGAACCGGGAACTTCTACCTTGGCTTATTATGTTGCTTGCTATTATATGAAACCCAGAAGAACCCGCACTAGCATGCAGGGGTTCAGACACACACACGTCCACAGACACACACACGTCCACAGACACACACACGTCCACATACACACACACGTCTACAGATACACACACGTCCACAGACACACACACGTCCACATACACACACACGTCTACAGATACACACACGTCCACATACACACACACGTCTACAGATACACACACGTCCACAGACACACACACGTCCACAGACACACACACGTCCACAGACACACACACGTCCACAGACACACAGGATTTGGAGTCACTAAATGCGTCGCAAAACTGCAGGCAGTTGGCAGCTACCAGAATGTTTAAAAAATGTGTGTCAACAAACACACTCACAGCATGCAGCATGTTTACAGCCTCAGGTCTAATGTTCCATGACAAGACCAAAGCACCACAGCATGACTGTGCATGTGTGCAAGTTTCTGTGTGTATGTGTGTGGGTTTGTGCAAATCACAAAGTTGACCTTTCATTTTCATCAATCATACATTGTTAATTGTCTTTATCAACGTGTACATTTTATATACATTTATATTGTAAGTCGTAATGCCCAACAACCAAGTATGTCAAATGTATTAAAGCTAGTTAAAAATGTATTAATTAAAGCTAATTTTCAAGGATCCTTTATTCATAATAAATTCATAAGCAAGTTATTTATACTTCAATAACATTGACCAATCGTAAAAACACAGAGTTCTAAATACTTATTTTCTTAAACAACATTAGTGAATCGGCCCACCAGATGTTTGAGTGTGTGTGTGTGTGCACGTGTGTGTGTGCGTGTGCGTGTGCGTGTGCGTGTGCGTGCGTGTGCGTGTGCGTGTGCGTGTGCGTGTGCGTGCGCGTGCATGTGCGTGCGTGTGCATGTGCGTGGGTCTGCATGTGTGCGTGGGTGTGCATGTGCGTGTGTCTGCATGTGCGTGTGTCTGCATGTGTGCGTGGGTGTGCATGTGCGTGTGTCTGCATGTGCGTGTGTCTGCATGTGCGTGTGTCTGCATGTGCGCGTGCGTGCGTGCGTGCGTGCGCGCGCGCGCGCGTGCGTGCGTGCGTGCGCGCGTGCGTGCGTGCGTGCGTGCGCGCGTGCGTGCGCGCGTGCGTGCGTGCGTGCGTGCGTGCGTGCGTGCGTGCGTGCGTGCGTGCGTGCGTGCGTGCGTGCGTGCGTGCGTGCGTGCGTGTGTCCCACATCACCTACGTTGGTATAGGTACTTGACACGGTGGACAGGGCAGAGCTTTCTGTACGAAGGCTGGCTCCGTCGGTTGCTCCCATGGGCCGGCCACTTTGGCCTAACACACACATGCACACGCACACAAATGATACAATATCCCACTTTGGTCTGGAAACAAGAATTCATTATGTGAACTCGACACAAGCCATTGACATTGACGGACGGTCCTACTGCGACTTACATTTGACGTCACTAGGACAACATGCTTCGAGACAGAGTTTACTGGAGGCTACACGAGCAGGACAGGTGTGTTTCTACATAATGAGGACTAGGACAGGTGTGTTTACCTTACTAGGACCAGGACAGGTGTGTATATCTAATAAGGACCAGAACAGGTGTGTCAAACTGACTGGCAAAAGTGGCTGTGTTTGTGTATCTGGACCAGGCCAGGTGTGTTTACCTTACTAGGGCCAGGACAGGTGTGCGTGTTCCCAACGAGGACCAGGCCAGGTGTGTATATCTAACGAGGGCCAGGACAGGTGTGTGTCTCTAACGAGGACCGGGCCAGGTGTGTGTCTCTAACGAGGGCCAGGACAAGTGTGCGTGTTCCTAACGAGGACCCGGCCAGATGTGTGTCTCTTAACGAGGACCGGGCCAGGTGTGTGTCTCTTAACGAGGACTGGCCAGGTGTGTTTACCTGTTGAGACTTGATGAGCACCCGGTCGTGGCAGGGAGCAGGACACGCGTGTTTGCAGCGGGTGAGGGCCAGCAGGCAGGGCTGGCGGCAGGGGGGGCAGGCCTCTTGGTGACAGCGGTGGTCCTCCCTGGCGGGGTGGTGGCAGGAGGCAGGCGACCTGGAGACACAGAGCAGAGGGAGACTTTCTGGAACACTTTCCATTTAAATAGTCAGGCGAGTTCTGCAGGCAGCGCTCCACCATTGTTGTTTTTTGTCTTTTTATTTCTTTTTGTTATAATAAATGCTATTATTTATTACTGGCTACAAACTTTGGGACCTATCTCCTCCACATATTGTCCACCTTCAGACTCCAATGTTTTCTTTGAATGAAATTACACACTATCATTCAATCATCTAACCCTCATTATGTAAATAAATTGATCTTTACACTATGTTAAGGCCCAATCCCATTTCTACCCCTTACCCCTTCAAAACAAGGGGGAGGGGTAATGGGTAAAAATGGGATTGGGCCTAAAACATGGATGGGTATTATACCCGTTGAGAGTCTGGTGTTGATGTGTGCGACTGCGGTTTAGATTACACTGGGTCCCGATGGAGGCTCTTGCCTTCCCTTGGCAGAGCAGCATGTCCTTCAGAACAAATAAACTCACATACTTGAAGGGACAGACACATGTTGGACATGGACATCCAGATGTTTGGTTCTCATTTACTGAGCAGGACAATGTCCTATTAAAAGAAGCCTCGGTTTTAGTCTTTGAGAACGAGGTTTTGGGAGGATGCGAGGTTCTTCGTACACGGCGGGGGGTCTACTTGTGGGAGAGGCAAACAATGAGGGGGGCTATGTTTCTAAATGCTCCGTAAAAACCCTTTTTCTTCATGTTACGCAAGAACACAAACGAAGCAAGCTGGGACTCCTGAGGGCCGAACGGTATGAGCCTTATGGTTCTGTGGCCTAGCTATAAAGAAGCTGGACAAGAGAGAATCAATTCCAAACACATTCTGCCACCACAAATGATGCCTTACCTTTGGCAACTGTCATACCAATGTATACCACCCCTATGGATCATGCTAGTACTACTTCTATTACTCATCATACTCATAATTATCATAAGAATAGACCCAAGTGCAAACTGAATCACTAAGGTTTAGATATTAATTGAACTATTAGAGATTTTTGTATGTTTGTATGTTTATACCGTTACGCTCAATCCATTCAAAGTTTAAAGTTTTGAACTCAAATCGTTTCACTTGGGTTCAGCTGTTCAACATTTCTAAACGTGTTGACGATTTATTTAACATATTTTAAAGCTCATTTGACACTACAGCAATCAGCGCATTTCCTACAGGGACGGCCGTCCCGAGTGGATATCCAGTCCCCACGCAGCGCTGGTCTGGGGGCTCACCTGCAGAGCTCCTTACAGCGCTGGTCTGGGGGCTCACCTGCAGAGCTCCTTACAGCGCTGGTCTGGGGGCTCACCTGCAGAGCTCCTTACAGCGCTGGTCTGGGGGGGCTCACCTGCAGAGCTCCTTACAGCGCTGGTCTGGGGGGCTCACCTGCAGAGCTCCTTACAGCGCTGGTCTGGGGGGCTCACCTGCAGAGCTCCTTGCAGCGGGGGGGCTTGGTGCTCCGCTCCCTCCCGCACGGCACCACCAAGCAGGAAGAGCCACACGCACACTTCACCTGGACCGTCTCCGGACACGGATAGCAGGCACCTACACACACACACACACACACACACACACACACACACACACACACACACACACACACACACACACACACACACACACACACACACACACACACACACACACACACACACACACACACACACACTTTAATTGTCATCCCTCCATCCTTCTATCCGTCCTCCATCATCCCCCCATCCTATGCCCTCTCTGATTCATCCATCATCCTGTCTCCATCATCCCTTAATCATTCTGTCGATCCTCCATCCTTCTGTTGATCCTCCATCATGTGTGTCCTCTATGATTCATCCCTCATTCTGTCCGTTATCCCTTAATCATTATATGGATCCTCTTTCACCGCTCCATCAGTCTGTCGGTCTGTCCTCTATCCTCTCTCTCCATCAGTTGGTCTCTGCGCCATCATCCCTTGATCATCGTCCCTCCCCGTCTGTCGCGCTGGACGACTCAGCCGAAGGCGTTTGTTAGGCCATCGACAAAAAGGCGACAGTTGAACATAGCGTACCTAATTTCAGGGGCCTAACTTCCAATTAAAAACCAGAGACCTTTAAACACAAACACACACAAAGAGCCAAACACACAAACTGTAAACTCATCGCACGCACAGACACACACATAGACGTGGAATGTGGCGGTTGCCATCTGATGACCTATGCTTCCTGTGTTACGCCGAAACCTTTCCCCGACTTGCATGCATCTAACAATCTCGGCCTCGCTCCTCAAAAGGTCAGGGTAGCCAATCAGAAGTGAGAAAAGCCCATCAATTATCTTCTATCTTTTCAGCCAATCCAGTGACAGAGACGAATAAATTAGCTTTTATCCCCCTATCTGGAGACAAAAGACAGGGAGGACATTTAAACACAAACAAATTGCACACAAACGCATACAGACACACACACACAAACTTTACATGTGTATGGGAAAGCGATGACCTCTGCATCCTGGTTAAACTCATGAATCCAACTCAACAAAGACACAGAGGCCTGTGAGTGTGTGTGTGTGCTTGCGTTCATGCATTTGTTTGGGTGGGTGTCATGCAGCTTTTTGATCATTTTTAACCAAATCTCAAAGCAGGCAAACAATTGCTCTTTCTCTTGGGTCATAAAGACACATACACACACACACCAAAACCACACACCATCAAACACACACACACACACACACACACACACACACACACATAATATACCAATATATGTAGTGCATAGAAAAGCAGTACAAAAAGTGAATAAAAACCAAACAGTTAATAAACAGGTCGAGAGCTGGACAAGCAGTAAGTAGGACAAAACAAGACTTGTGTTCCACTAGTCACATATGCTTACAAGTCGGCGAACAATAAAACGGCTTTAGACCCACATTGAAAAGCACATTGAAGGAACCTCAGGGATAAAGGATAAGAGCTGGTACTTATATTGTTACTTGTGATGCTCTCAGTGTAGGGTACCATAAAGCAATATAAAACTATGCCAAAACACACCTCTCTTGTACACACCAAGAAATAACACACAATGACCTCCTGCACACCGCGGTTGTTCAACCTACACATCGGACACAGACGTGCACTACTACACACAAGGTGCTGTGGACTCAGAACATTCCGGAGTCTGACCCTTGAACCTCTCTCGCTGTGGCTGTCCCGGCCAATCACAATCCACCGGGCACACACTCATCTGAAGTGACCGTTTCTGCGTAGAGGGGGTGTGTGTGTGTGTGTGTGTGTGTGTGTGTGTGTGTGTGTGTGTGTGTGTGTGTGTGTGTGTGTGTGTGTGTGTGTGTGTGTGTGTGTGTGTGTGTGTGTGTGTGTGTGTGTGTGTGTGTGTGTGTGTGTGTGTGCGTGCGTGCGTGTGCACGTTACCTTGGTGACAGATTGAGGGACATTTATGGTTGCGGCAGCCCAACGATCGTCCACAGTTCTGGTCACATGGTGGGCAGTTACCGGGGCAACACTGTGGCACAACAGGGACATTTGCATAGAATGCGAAAGGTTCATTTGAACAATTACTCAAAATAGTTGCCCGTTTGTGAGCATAGCATTCCAACGGTTATTTTTTAAGAATTACCCATCATATTAGGCAGTATATTAGCATAGCATGCTAAAGGCTGTGTTTAACAAGTACTCATATAGTGGGCATTCGGCTAGCATAGCAATCTAAAGGCTGTGCTTATCAAGTATTTATAACAGTGAGCAGTATGTTACCATAGCATTCCAAAGTTTCTTATTAACTTTTACTTGGGATCAAAGTGGGATGCATTTAATCATAGCATGCAAAAGGTTTTGTTTAACCAGTACTTATAATATTGGGCAGCATGATAGCATAGCGAGCTAAAGACTTAAGAGTTAACAGATTTAAGAAATAATAAAATCAAATCTAAAAACAATATAGTCTACAAAGAAGGATTGCAAACAGTTTGCGATGTGAATTGGACACAGCGCCTCCTGTCTGTGTGGGGGATATATGTCTCAATGTTTGTCTGATATAAAAAGGGGAACCTTTCTTCTGCACTGGTGTCTCTGGCAGCTCCTGGTGTTGGGACATTTGGTGTCACAGAGGTACTCCTTGTGACAGGGCACCACGCGGCTGTAGCGGCCACACCGGCACGACCGTTCCACCTCCTGCAGAGAGGAAGAACATTGACCAATCAACCTGTACAAATAATCTATTTACCTTGTTCAACTAAAATCATCAATTAAACACAGGTCGTCGATCAAGCAGTAATGTGCTCATTACGTTGATGAATGATCACATGTTGTGGTGACTGGGTGAGTTACTGAGTGTGTGTGTGTGTGTGTGTGTGTGTGTGTGTGTGTGTGTGTGTGTTCACCTGTCTGCAGGTCTCACAGTTGCCATGGTGACATCTCATGGAGCAGGTGTGTATCCCACACGTCAGTGGACGGTCACACGTGTCCCCGCACGTCCCGACCTCCTCCGTGCATGGGCGCGAACACTCTACACACACACACACACACACACAGTAAACAAAATGCCATCCATCAGGGGACTTGGTTGTTGATGATGTTTGATCGATAGGAAGCCACACAACTCTAAAAGTACATAGGGAAGTGTGTGTGTGTGTGTGTGTGTGTGTGTGTGTGTGTGTGTGTGTGTGTGTGTGTGTGCGTTCTCTCACTGGACTTTCCGCAGGGACAGGCCCTCTCCCCCGTGCGCGGGCATGCCCCACACAGACCCCCGTGACACTCTCGGTCGCAGGTGTGATTGCCACACGACAACACCCCTCCACACACCTTGGGGAGGGGTGGGAAGGAAGAAGGAGACAAGGGGAGAGGAAAGGAGGAGTAGAGGTATGATTACATTGACACTAAGGGCATTTAGCAGACGCTTTTATCCAAAGCGACTCACACTGCTGTTACTGTTGGTAACCTAAGGATGTTCATAGAACCAAGTGCAAAGCACTGACACTCGCTAGGTTAACCCATTCCCCGTATACAACAAAGACAGCTAGGATAAGATGCTACACAAGAACACATCTGGAGGAGAGGAGTCGTATATTAATTTTGACCTACTAACTGACATACAGATTTACTTGGCTTTATTAAATGACATTTATTACAAGAGGGGGAGGAGAGGGGAGGGGAGGAAGGAGATAGGGTGAGGAGGGTAGGAGATGTGAAGGAGAAGATAATAGAGTCGGGGACATTTTAGAGATAAGCAGGACAGGAGAAAAACAAAGCAGGGGAGGGGGAGAACCTGTTTGCAGTTCCAGGACGGACTGGCGCACTCCCTCTCCGTCTGCTCCCGTCCACAAACACACTTCTGAACACTGACTCTGGGGCAAGGTGCACAGGGACCTGGGGAGGAGACGGACATTAAGACAAGGATAGAGAGACCAAGGGACAGAGAGAGAGAGAGACCGAGAGAGAGAGAGAGAGAGAGAGAGAGAGAGAGAGAGAGAGAGAGAGAGAGAGAGAGAGAGAGAGAGACAGAGACAGAGACAGAGACAGAGACCGAGAGACCGAGAGACCGAGAGAGAGAGAGAGAGAGAGAGAGAGCGAGAGCGAGAGCGAGAGAGAGAGAGAGAGAAATCAAGTCATCAATACCAACAGGTTCTATTTATTTTAAGTGTTCTCTAGTTAGGAAATAAATATACATGATGTGAGGAATATGTTTTGAGTTCTATATTACATAACTATGCATCATATGAAGAGATCTTGTGTAAAGGATGATAGAAATACAGTACATGAGAGTATATCAGAAACATAATAACAGGTATCAGAGCTAGAGCCCCTATGGGTGTGTGTGTGTGTGTGCACCTGAGTGACATTGCTGCGTGCAGCTGTGTTGTTTGCAGGGCAACATCTTTCCACATCGTTGTTGACATGACCAGGCCTGACAGAACACGCACACGCACACACACACACACACACACACACACACACACACACACACACACACACACACACACACACACACACAGTTATTGAGGAACATGATGATTAAGTTGTTGCTCTGCATCTTGTTGGTAGAGCAAGGCACCACCGCCTATGAACATAGTATGCAAGGAAAGGGTTTATTTCACTTTAACCACTGTACATTATTCAGCTTATTACACGGCTAACCTACTAAATCAATTTAAGTCACAAATGTGATTTATTTTAAATTATTTTATGGCTTCCGGTACAAAAGTTAGATTCTATGGTTGGAGAAATGGTCTGCTATTCAGAAATAACGCGTCATTAAATACCCCGAATGACCAATCAGAATAGTGTATTCGACAAAGCCATGCAATAATCATTTTAAGGTAATTTAGTAGATGTCTGCATAGTGAACCAATAGAGGTATTCCTGTATATTTATTACACAGCTTTGCTGAATACACTATTCTGATAAGTCAATTATGTCATCCAGCGGTCTGATATTTCTGAATAGCAGTCCGTTGCTCTGGACGCTATATCCAACCTTGGAAGCCAACAGACCATTATTTTTTGTGGAAGCATTCAAATCCTTTTTAAAACATAAAAAAAGGAGGACAGTATGTGCTGACCGTATTTTGTGACAAAACAACTTTTCTTTTAAATTTATTCGGTTAGAAGCCGTGTTATAACATTTAACATTAACATTTTAATATAATGTTAATATTATCATCAGGATTATGTACATATATCGCTTATATATCGTTTTGTGATTAGTGTGTGTGACCATGGAGCTAGCCATGGTAGCCGTCGTTGTTACCTTGTTGCTACAGCGACGAGGTAGAGGGCGGCCTTTGCCACACATACAGGCAACGTGGACCATCTTCGGACAGGGAGGGCAGGGGCCTGGTGAGCACACACACACACACACACATTAATGACAATAAAATAATAAAAAGGTTGGATGTATGTTTATTAATGTACATATATCAAACTTTATTGTGATTTTTGTGTGTGTGTGTGTGTGTGTGTGTGTGTGTGTGTGTGTGTGTGTGTGTGTGTGTGTGTGTGTGTGTGTGTGTGTGTGTGTGTGTGTGTGTGTGTGTGTGTGTGTGTGTGTGTGTGTGTGTGTGTGTACTAGAGCCCGACCGATATATCGGCAGGCCGATATTATCGGCCGATATTAGGCATTTTTCAAACTATTCGGTATCGGCATTTATAATGGCCGATAAATGAATATAAAAAAAAAGAAAAAAGAAGTTGGTCCACCAGAGGGCGCTCCAACGCCCAAACCCGCTGATTCAGCCAGAGTTAGGCAGAGTGAATGACGGAGATCGACGGAGATCATCGGTGTTGTTCATGTGTGCAAGTGTGTTCATGGTAAGTTGGCAACTGTCACGAGACATACATTGCTTGAATAACAATTAAAAGAACATCCCCATCAATTCTCTAAAGTCGATAAGCATGACTTAATTCATGACTACCATGTCCAGTTTTGCTGTTGTTACGTGTTAGCTGAGAGTGAAAAGGATTTAAAGGATAACTACAAATAACCAATGTTAGGGAAATGTGTTTGTTTTGTTGCTCGTTTCTGGATATTTTTTTAATATGTATATATATATATATCGGCATATCAGATTTTTAAATCACAAAATATTCGTATCGGTCTTAAAAATTCTATATTGGTCGGGCTCTATGTGTACATGAATGTACGAGGCTGTGTGTGTTTATGCATGTGTGTCAGGTTGTGTGTGTTTGAGTGTATATGAACCTGTGTTTCTGTGTGCGTGCGTGTGTGCGTGCATGCGTGCGTGTGTGCGTGCATGCGTGCGTTACCGGGGTGACAGAGCAGCAGGCAAGTGTGTCCACAGCTGGGGGTCAGAGGTCGCTCACAGACCTGACCACAGGAGTGGGGCAGCAGCCAGGGGTCCACAGGGGGGTCCTGCACCTTCTCACAGTAACACACATACCTGCACAGATGCACACGCAAACATACACACTGAGACACCAGACTGGGGAATATTGAAGCAGCTTTGCATTGCTTTAATGACAATACAACAACTATGGTACAGAGATGGAACCCACCTGTTGGGAGTGGCACTGGGCGGGTACTCTGTACGACACTTTGGACTGGACGAGGGGAGGGAGGAGAGAAAGAGGAGAGGGGAGAACAGAGGACAACAGAGAAGTAGAGAAGAGAGGCCAGGGGTTAGAGTAGATGGACAAGGGTTAACTTAACTTACTTAAGACCCGTTAACACATTTACTCATGGCCCCATGCAAGATTTCCCGCGTGGGGCCAAGAGTGGATGAGAACAGGGATCGATATTCTGGGAAATCCGTAACATTTCTGGATCACTGCCTGTACAGCTGTGCTGGGCAATGAAAGCAGTACCTTCATTGGGAGAGGCACGCTAAGGGTGACGTCCATCTGACGCAAGGCAAATCTCAGATGGAGCGAGCTAACCAATCACAAGACTCTGTTGAGAACTTATTCGTAACATGCCAATGCTTATCGGGTAATGCGGCTGGCAACTGGACGTCTTTCATTACAACCATATGGTGTATTGTCCCTTGGCCCATCTATTCCAGAATTGTTATTTCATGTGTGAAAGGGGACAAGACGCAATCACTAGCGGTGCCTGAAAGTTTATGCTTGTGATTGACAGGGAACTATGTGGGAGAGGGTCTTTAGTTCACTGTTCAGTTGCTCGTCAAGAGGAGACGGTGAAAGAGCTGCTGGCCTCCTCACCAAGGCCACGGGTGCTGCTTCTGACCAAAGTCCTCGTCAGTCACGGAGGAAACGAGGAAGGCAGAGTCCTTGGCCCACTTCTGGATGCAGGGGATGTGGAAGAGAGAGTAGCACCCGCCACAACTCCACACCTACGGACCCAAGAGAAGCATACAGACTACTTTGGAAGGGATCAAAGTATGTGTGTGCGTGTGTTAAGTGTGTGTGTGTGCTTGTGCGTGTGCATGCATGCGTGCCTCGTACCGCCTGGATCCTCTTGACGGAGGCAATGCAGATGAGGCAGGTGACCGCTCCGGACTGGAACAGCTCACTCACATACTGATTGGTCCTCTCTAGCCCATTCACATCACCACCTGCACACACACACACACACACAATTAATAAAAAATATGTAGGATTTGTTTGTGCACCGGTATATAGCATTCATGGGAATGTATCCATTCCTAGTTACCCCCCCACTAGTTGGGTGGAGAGAATGCAAGGGGCACCATCTATTGGTAATATATGATACTGCAGCTCTCTGATGACAATCATATACCAATAAGCAACTGCTTAGTCACATTATTAACAAACAAGCATTACTGTGTGAATCCGATATAGTGTGTGTGTGTGTGTGTGTGTGTGTGTGTGTGTGTGTGTGTGTGTGTGTGTCTGTGTGTGTGTGTGTGTCTGTGTGTGTGTGTGTGTTGTGTGTGTAAGACGTGTGTGTGTGTTCTAAATTAAAAAAAATAGAAAGACTGAAAATGTCGATATAGGGACAATCTGCACAGAAGTAAACAATCAAAGACATATAAATAAAGTGGGGACAGTCCATCTAGTGCTTAAAACTTGATATCTTGGTTAACAGTCTAGGGGCTGCATCTTGGAAAAACTGGAACCGAGCCACAGAAGAGTGATCGAGGAAGTGAACAGCGAGTTGTAGTAGTAGAGTCGGGAAGAGACCAAAACACGTATGATTTCTTTGCGTTACCTGTCTGGACCGTGTAGGTCGTAAAGGTTGAGGCGAGAATCTTTCCCTTCTTCGCATCCCTTGTCCCAATCTCTTCATCTTCCTCGTCGGAGGAGGAGGAGCTGTAATGGCTCTGGACCAATCGCTGAGCAGCAACCATGTTTGACTTCCTGATCTCCTCAAACTTCGATTGGACAGTCAAGCCTGACCAACACACAGCAGTAAGTAATACACAATCCTTTCCTAGTGACATTTTCACAATGCTTAATTAGTAATACCTAAGTATACATATTGTTATATCCTGTAATAATCAATAATCAAATTGTCTCTTCATACTCAAAAGAAAGTTTGTCAGTAGCATATCTCGAGAGACAGGAGATAGCAGACAATAAGATGCATAAACATAGCATGCTGCAGTACAATGACAAAGCTTATTTACAAGCCATCATGTCAGATGCCTACATCCAACACCATGTCATAAAGCTGTAGTCTGTATCAACAAATGGACTTATCCGAGTGCTGCACAGAATATTGAAACATTTCAAACGTTTTCTTACTTTGTTCATTTTTTGCCGAGGGGATGTTGTTCGTCTTACCAACTCCTCTTCCTCTTCCCTCTCCTCCTTTATTCCCCTCTGCTGCTGCTCCTCCTTTCCCCTCTCCTCTACCTCTCCCCTCTGCTCCTCTCTTGGCCCCTGCTTTCCCCCCTGCTCCTCCTCCTCCAGCTCCTGCTCCTCTTCCTCCTGCTGCTCCTCCTCCTCTCTCCTCTCCTCCCCATACTCCTGCAGGAGGAGCTGGTTTGGTGGGAGCAGGGGCGGCAGCAGCAGCTCCGGGTCTCTCCTCCTTCTGTGGAGGTCGTGACCTCTCCCCTGACCCGGCACTACCTCTGCCACGCCCCTTGCCTTGCTGTCTCCAGGCTGGCTCCATGGTAACCCTTGGATAGATAAGGTGGTACTCAGGGCGATTTACTAGCCAAACACTCATATAAAGACCATCATATACATACACACCATCATACTTCATTCAGATAGCGATATAAATGTAGTCCGACAAGAGATAATGCATATTCATGAGTCTCTGTAGAGATGGCTTAAATATTCACGGTTTAGTACATTGCCGTACACCACATGAAGTTGTCATTTATAGGCCGACTCAACTGTGCAATCTATGTACATAATGTTTACAATTTGGAATACCTAAGTAGTATAATACGGTAGCTTAAATATATGTTGACACAAGTCCCCTTTTCACTCTTAAAAGTAATTTAATCAGAGTATGTAGACAGAAGCATACCGACACTACACCTTAGATTTGATGAATGAAAACTTGTTTTTTGATATTCGGCTAGCGATGCATCTTGTGTTAAAGTATATGTTAACATGGTAAATCATGTTTCGGTCTATGCCTGAGGTGATTAGTCTTATATATGCAAGTCCTGCAGAGTGCACTCAAAGGTTAGCACTTCTCAGCTAACCATGACATGTTTACAAGAAACGCAAGAAACAACTTACGACTTTCGTGAGTGACGTTCAACTACAATTAATTAGCACTAGAAATAAATGTCTTCCGGTGTTACAGAGGTAGGTATTAATAAGAGGAATATGATTTAGCAAAAAGTTGATTCACCGGAGCTAACGCGCACTGTACTGCAAGTGGCCGTGTGTAGACATGCGCATTGAAGTGCCGATGGGAAGTGTAGTTCTCAAAGTCAAGGGACATCATTGTTTTAGGAAGAAGCTCGAATTTAAAGTACTACAAATACCATAGCTCGTAGGAAAGGATGGGGCAGTGCTACGTGTCAAACGCCGTTGATGCGCTCCCTCTCTCTCGCTCTCTCTCACTTTTTATTATCTATTTATACCTTTTGTACACAGTGGTTCTCAATTATTTTTTACTATCTACATGGAAGGGAAAATAATTATATAAATTATATAAATATATTCATCCATACATTTACAAATAGCTGTTAACTTATTTGATGACGCCTGCATTAAAATAAGAAATAGAATCTTGAGAAAATATATACTTTATTGTTTTATATTATATATATAAATTAATATATAATATATATATATATTTCGATAATTGTACTTAAAGATATATATATATTTATATATATAGTTACATATATTATACGTTCAATCTATGAGTGTAACCTTTTTTGTTGAAGCATCTTTTGATTGTGCATGAATACACATGATTCTTTTTATTCATTAAAATAGAAAAAAATGTAAGGAACTAAATGAAGTGAATGTTTATGGCGAAGGATTGTTTGTCTATAAAGCAAAACCGCTAAACTCAAGCAACAATGGAATCTCAGGGTAGCACAGACTATAGATGTACCACCAAAATGTAAAATGTTTCGTTTTACAAAATTTAGTTTCTCAGCTCAAATTGATGATCGGATACGTTATCTGTTCTCCGAGTTTTCAATCGCACCTGGATGAAACCTCAGTCTGTTCCTCTGTGTATTTTTCAGGGTAAAAATTTATCCCCTATAATTCTAGGATTACATTTTAAGATCCAGTAATTAAACAAAGGAATTTTAATGCAACAATACCTCACAACGTCAAAACAGTAGTTCATTCATTCTGATGAAAACAAAATAAATAACCATCCTCTTTTTGAATGACCTCCTCTTCTTCCTTCCTCCTCCTCCTCCTCCTCTCTTCCACACCTCCAAGCTCGCTCCACCCACTACTACAACTGCATTGTCCCTCCCTCCCGGTCTCTCCTTCCTCTCCCCCTCTCTCCCTAGGTCTGCCACACCCACTGGGTCTCCCTCCCTGTCTAAGACGACGGTGGGGGGGGCCCCGGGGGCAGTGTGGGCGGGACCATCTTCTTCTCCAGCCGTGTGAGTCGGTGCTTCAGCTTGCCCTGGCCTGCCTCGTGCTCCGCCAGCAGCTTAGCGTAGCGGGTCTGCAGCGCGTCCAGGTTCAAGGTCATGCGGTCCACCTTGTCCTCCATCTCTTTGGGGTCCGGGCCCTGGGCTGCCACCTACCAGCCAATCAGAAGCCAGCGTCACCTCAGATATCACACACACAAGTTATTTTCTCATATTCTCCTATATCTTAGAACCAGTATAGTCTGCATTAACATTTCAATTAAGGGCATTTAGCAGACGCTTTTAGTTTAGTACATTTGTCAGTAGTCTACAGTGGAATTACTCCTTGATAGCAACTCTTTTGGTCGCCTAGCAACGGCCAACAACCAGGGTCACCTGGTGTTTAGACCGATGCGGTGTGTGTGGGGTTGCTAGGTGACAGTACAGTGCGTCTGAGGATGCTGGGATACAAAAACGCTTGTGTGTGTGTGTTTGTGTGTGTGTGTGTGTGTGTCTGTGCGTGTGTGTGTGTGTGTGTGGGCGGTGTTGCCGGGCAGCAGCCTCACCTCCAGGTCCAGTAGGTTGTCCTTCATCAGGATCTGCCGTCCCTTCTCCTCCAGCATGGCTTTGGCGTCGGGGTACTCCGTCAGGGCCTCCATCAGGTCGTCCTTGGACAGGCAGAAGAGGTCGGAGTAGCCGATGCTCCTGATGTTGGCCGTGCGCCTGTTGCCCGCCTTACTCCCTGGAGAGAGGAGAGAGACTCAAGATTTAAGATGCGAGTTGGTTTATTGTCACATGCACAAGAAGCAGCGGTCCCTGGCAATGAGAGTCTTGAATCTCAGGCTCCTTCAACAGTGCAATATAGAAAGAAGAAGTGTAAACTGGACATGAATTAATTAGAATTAAATAGAAATATAATAATAATCGCTGGAAACGAAATGATGAGGAAAGAGGGTACAAAATAGGAGAGGAGAAGAAACGAGGATGACTCAAAGCTTACATTTAGTCGCGGCTATCAGATGTCATGACAGAAATAAGATGACAGAATAAGACACAAAAGAGAGACAGCGACGGCAAGAGAGAGTCAACGTACCTTTGATGGCCAGAATACTGATCTCTCCAAAGTAGCTGCCGTCACTGAGGACGACAAACTGTTTGATGCCGTCGTCCGCGACCACGGCCAGTTTCCCCTCCTTGATGATGTACATCTCCCTGCCGATGTCGCCCTTCTTACAGATGTAGTCCCCGGGGCTGTACACCTGGGGCTGCAGCTTCAGCACCAGCTCCACCAGAAGACCGGCCTCACAGTCGGCAAAGATCTTCACCTGGGGGGGGAGGACAGAGGCAGGAGGGGATGAGGGGAGGAGACGAGAGGAGAGAGATTGGAGGAGAGGAGGAGAGACGGAGAGGCGGGACCAATGGAATACAGGTTAATGCACAGCGTTTAATAGTTATACATTGGTTGTGATTAGTGCTGTCAAGCGATTAAAATATTTAATCGTGATTAATCACATTAATGTCATAGTTAACTCACGATTAATCGCGAGTCATTTTTATGCATATAATGATCAAAACAGGACGATACAAAAAAAAAGCCTATAGTGCAATTAAACGATGAACATACAAACATACAGCCTTGAACATAGCAGTCAGGCTACTGCTTATTTGTTTTGAGACAAAGAAAAAATAAATAAAAATGAACACCGTTAAAATTGGTTTGCGTCAACGCCGTTAATAACGCGTTTAACTGACAGCACTAATTGTGATATAATAGTTTAATTATAATATAATAGTTGAATATATAGAGCTTGTATGTGTGTATGTGACCATGCCTGCCTGCATGTGCGTGTGTGTGTGTGCGCGTGTTTGTACCTTTTTGAGGGTGTCCAGGTGAACGTTGATAGCTATCTCAGCTCTGAGTTTGTCTGGGAGGAACTTCAACACCTCCCTCTCGTCCACAGCTTTCTTATTGGTCCACAGGTAGTCGAACCACTTGATCACACGCTTCTCAAGGTCTACCGTCACCTGAAGACAAATAACACCAGTCAAACTTCACATTTGATTTACTTACTGAACGCCGGACACACAACAATAGTCCAAACCAATTTCACTAACTTACTGAAGGCAGACACACAACGCAAACACTAGTCAAATTTCAAATTTGACTGGCTGGCTTACTCTCTGACCTTTCTGAAGGTCATGTACTGTTTTATGGCGTCAATGCGGGCCTGGAAGTTGGCCCTCGCAGCGTTCATGTTGGTGATCATGGAGCCGACGTTACCAACGATGGTAGCGAAGATCAACACTCCCACCTGAGAGAGAGAGAGAGAGAGAGAGAGAGAGAGAGAGAGAGAGAGAGAGAGAGAGAGAGAGAGACAGAGAGACAGAGAGACAGAGACAGAGACAGAGACAGAGACAGAGACAGAGACAGAGACAGAGACAGAGACAGAGACAGAGAGAGAGAGAGAGAGAGAGAGAGAGAGAGAGAGAGAGAGAGAGAGAGAGAGAGGGTAAATAAAAGACACACAGAAGGAAACAACAGAGTACAGCAGTGCTACCCATGGCATGAACATGACATGTTTCAGTTCCTGCAATAGGTAAACGCTTAACAGTCGTGTTTCCTCATATATATGTAGGGCACAATCAAAGCACATTCCTTCCATGGTTTGTATTCCTATCATTCCCTCTGTTCCTTACGATACCCTAATTTCAAAGGTCTACACGAGGCGATCGGATGTGAACCTTAAGGGTCCTGGTAAACTTAAAATAAAAAAGGTGAATGTTGGCAAATACTAAATTGAAGGTTTGCCCCCCAAAACACAACCGCCTGCTATTGGTCAACAATACCATGTGGACGATTTCTTCCTGTCTCACTATAAGTCACGTCATTAAACAAACAGCCGACACAATACAATTCAGCGAGTATATTATACCTTGTTCAAATATAATAGTAGTTTTGACAGCCTTTGTGACCACCCCAATAACAATGTCATTATAATTATATCAGGGCCTTAAGCCACACCCACCAGGAAGTCTGTGACCACAAAGAAGTATTCAGAGTTCTCGACAGGGGGCGGTGTTTCACCGATGGTGGTGAGTGTCAGGGTGGACCAGTACATACTGTAGGCGTACTTCCTGACCAGCCGGCCAAACTCTGGGTTAATTGGATCCGGATACACAAACCTGTCAGAACCAAAGCCTAGAGGAGCAGAGGAGAAGAGGAGGGGGGAGAGGGAGAGGAGGAGAGGAGGGGGGAGAGGAGGAGAGGGGGGGAGAGGAGCAGAGGAGGAGAGGAGAGGGGGGAGGAGGAGGAGAGGGGGGGGAGAGGAGCAGAGGGAGGAGAGGAGGGGGGAGAGGAGGAGAGGGGGGGGAGAGGAGCAGAGGAGGAGAGGAGGGGGGAGAGGAGGAGAGGGAGAGAAGAGGAGGGGGGAGAGGGAGGGAGGGGAGGGAAGGAGGGGGAGAGGAGCAGAGGATGAGATTAAGGGGGGGATAGTAGGAGAGAGGAGAGGAAGGAGGGGGGAGAGGGAGCAAGAAGGAGAAGGAGGGGAGAGATGGGGGAAGTAGAAGAGAGGGGGGAGGGGGGAGAGGGTGAGAGGAGGGGGAAGGG